>NC_066629.1:7893540-8000833 GCF_025201925.1 Gopherus flavomarginatus | reverse complement strand
AAACATGCAGAATTAGTGGAAGGGCATGCTGCTTTCTGGAGCCCGGAAACCAGCACCAAGAGAAGAGGGGCCGGCTGTTGCCGGGGGCTCACTGACGACATCGGTTCCTGGTTCCAGTCTCAGGAGCACCGGTACCAATCCCGGTTCCAGTCCAGGTACCAAGAGCATTGGTACCAGTCCCACTTCTGATCAGCCAGAAGCCAATCATGGCCCTCGCATTCTGCATCGCTGAAGTCCAGCAACAACTCGGACTGATACAGTTACCCACACTGGATAGTAGGGAACCCCAAGCTGGTTGGCAACCCTAATGGGGGCTGCCAGGACACTGGCCCTTTTTGGACCCCTTGGGCCTACCGCCGATGGCAAGGGGCTCCCTCCAGGGCCAGTTACTCAGTGCAGTGGTCCCGGTCCCTGCACTGACGCTCTCCCATGTGAGAAACTACAGTGTGCACACCACCTGCATCTTCATCGGGCAAGAGACCGAGAGAGACTGGCACTGAGTCCGTGCCGCCCCAAGGTCGTCTGCCCTGGCCCTAGCGGAAGCCCCTCCCTTAGGGAAGGGGGACCAGGGAGACCAGCAGGAAGAAGCTGAGCAGATACTGACCTCGTTGGCATCCCAGGTGAAGCGGTGGTGGGCACAGCTGTATCAGGGCCTCCGCCAACAGACCACATATCCACCAAGAGCTGCTGCATAAGGCTTCCTATACTTGGGAAGAGGACACCATGGTGGACATTCTGAGCCCAGAAGGTCCATCCAGAATAGCGCTCCTGCTCATTAAGACCATTCAGTTGAACTATAAGACTATATGGCAGACCTCGGCCTCCAGTGTACCAACAGCCAAAGGTGTGGAGTGCAAGTACTTCTCCCCATCAAAGGGTTATGTGTTCTTGTTCTGCCACCCAAGCCCCATGTTCCCTGCTAGTCTCAGCGGTGAATGAGAGAGAGCACCCACGGGCAGCAAGCCCTGGCCCCTAAGGCCAAGGAAGCGAAACACCTGGTGCCTGTTCGGCAGGAAGATGTATTCGTCAGGCAGCCTCCAGTTGAGAATTGCTAACCAACAGACCATCCTCAAGAGGGCATAACTTCAACTCCTGGGCAGCAGCAGGGAAGTTTAAGGACAACCTCCCCCAGGGTTCCCAACAGAAGTTCATGGCCCTGGTAGACCGAGGGTAAGGCAGCAGCAAAGACCTCTTTCAAGGCATTCTTGGATTCGGCAGATGCGGTGGGCCAGGATAATTGCATCGAGCTTAGTCATGCAGCGCTTGGCGTGTCTTCAGGAGTCAGATTCTGCCACCTGAGCTCCAAAATTCACTCCAGGACCTCCCCTTCGAAGGGTCCAGACTCTTTTTTGGACCAAACGGATACAAAAACTACATAGCCTCAAGTACTCGAGGGCTGGGTATGCACATCCGGCGACTCAGAGGAAGCACTTTAACTCTAGGTTTTTGTGAGACTGAAGTAAATATGAGTCTAAGATGAAAAATGTCAATTACATTTGAGAGAGATGCCAGGCAGGATCACAGCCCTTTCCATCTAAAAAGATTGCTGAGTGGTGTTTTATGAGGATGGTGACCTGCATTGTATCCTTGCACTTTTAAGCATGGAGCTGAGCTCCGACAGAATTAGCTCTTTATGTTCAATTTGATTGCACTATAAGTCCCCTTGCTGCAGAAATCTGAGCAGAAATCAGAGCAAGGCACAAAAATCTGAGCAATTAATTTTCTCTATTTATGTGGACCTCTTGGGGCCAACTCCAGGTGCATAGATTCTTGCCAGTGAACTTCAGGCAGAAAACAGCACGGGGCAGGAGTTTTTCCCAAAGCCTACAGAGAGGCCACTGAACAGGGCTTCTTTGATGGGAACTATGCGGGGACATTCCCTGACATAGCCTGTGGGTATTTATGCATGTTACTCCCTATACATTCATAGCAACTGGACCTCTCTCCAGTGCGGATTATTCTTACCTTGGGCAACAAGAACCTGAATGTGTCTCAGGGATGGGGGTGTCCATGAATAGGGTCTTTGCTGTCACACATGGAAACACATTAATGCTGCTTTGTGAGTCTGTTTTGTAGCCATATATATGGTGACCAAAATTTGGGCCTTTTATTTCCAAATCTTCTTGGTTGCCCTGAAAGAGAGACCCACATTCCAATATTGTCATTTCACAATCTTGGAATCACGTCCAAGTAACTTTATTTTTCCCCACTCAAAACATGATCCTCCTGTCTGTCCTATTCAGGCTCAGCAGCGCATCCCCTTTCCTTGGAGAAACAAAGCAGGAAACTCTCGCCAACATCACAGCGGTGAATTACGAATTTGATGAGGAATTCTTCAGTCACACCAGTGATCTGGCAAAAGCCTTTATCCGGAAACTCCTAGTGAAAGACACGCGGTAAGGGAATGTACAGAAATGGCTGGCTGCCTTTCATGCCGCCCGGTCAAAAATGAGCATGCTGAGCAGTTCAGAGGTTTCATTGCAGAGTAGGTCGCTGTGCCAGGGTGAGTCATTAAGTACAGGTGTATTGCTGTGTCCTTTGTAAATGTCTGTATACAGAGGCCTAAAAATATGCCCTGTGGCAAAATTCACCAAATGTAGCAGAATTTGGCATGCATTTCTTTCACCAGTAGGGTTAGATTGGTTTGTTTTTTTTTTGTGAAGTGCAAATGACTGGATTTGATAGGATTTTTAGAAGCTGTTCTTGTGTCTGGTAATTCTGAAACTTTCGTTATTGCCTCTAATGACATCTCACAAGCATTGGGCACTTGGTGGGTGAGTATGTCTGTGTGTGAGAGAGTTGATTTTTATATTTCAGTGTTTCAAAACAGCTGCTGAGCATGGACAAATTCAGACTAGAAAATTTTACCAGTGAGTAATTAATCATTGGAACATAAAGGGGGCCTGGTGGATTCTCCATCACTGACAATTTTTCAATCCAGGGTGAATGTTTTTCTAAGAGATCTGCTCTAGGAATTATTTTGGGAAGTTCTATCGGCCTGTGCTACACAGGAGGTCAGACTAGATGATCACAATGGTTCCTTCTGGCCTGTGGAATCTATTAATCACATGCTAAAGCCTGCGGATTGGCTTGCAGAGATTGTCAGGAAAGCAACTCCTATGTGTTCAATTGGAGGATTGTGTTCATCAGTCTCAAACCTCCAGAGGGACACCCTATCTGTTCACATCTATAAGCCACCATTTCCCTTCGCTGTCTTCATGAAGTCCATTCATCTGAGGCAGGATGGCTCTTATCCCAGGTCTGTAGTAGGATGTTGGTAATTGCTCCCACACCCCAAGCATATTGCTGCAAACTCCTTGCTCTTCAGTTGTCTTAGTGTCAAATAGGCTCCCTTAAGCCTTGTGCATCAGCTAGATGGCACCTGGCACTTCTCTAGCAGCTATATGGGCTTTCCCCCTACCTCATGGTGATTAGGGACAAGAGAGATTCTTTAGCTACTGCAGTAAGGATTATAGGAGAGGGATCTCTGCTCCTGAAGTTTTGAATGAGCTGGATACAGCAGGACTACCTTGCACACTTTCTGCACTATGTTGGGGTGGGTGGAGAGAGTAAAGGGCATCCTTGTGGGTTATGTGCTGCTGAGCCTCTGAAGAGTCTATTTGTACTAGTGGGAGTGGTCATCGGATGTCTTGCTGGAAACAAAGTGGGGGGCCACTTGCAGAAATGGTGTGGGAATGCAGGTCACTAGGGTGCCCTCTAAGACATCTGAGGGAGAAGGTAAATAGTGGGGGCTGTTGGGAGAAGGCTGCCAGCTAGAATATCTGTCCAAACACATCAATAAACATTTCTACAAACCTCAGGCCCCAGGATATGTTTGGAGTCTGATGGGAATGTTTTGCACAGGTTTAGCAAGTGCCTTTCAAGCCAGGCATATCAGGCATGTTGAAATCTGTGCTGTAACCAGCTCCA
This sequence comes from Gopherus flavomarginatus, assembly GCF_025201925.1. NCBI lineage: Eukaryota > Metazoa > Chordata > Testudines > Testudinidae > Gopherus > Gopherus flavomarginatus. The sequence continues at coordinate 7,996,903 of NC_066629.1, read as the reverse complement.
AAGGCGATACCATGTTTATTCCCATCCTGCCTGAAGGTGCTAGTGTACTATTCACAGTGCTGCTAGGGTGTAGGAGAAAGTTACATCTTCTTATTAGTATTTAAGCATCCCGCCCAGGAATACTGCTCTCAGGAAGCAAGAGCTGCAGGGGTGACTTGATAGCTCGTGCATTAAAGACGTTTTTGATTACATTAATCTTATATCAATTGATAGAGAGAAAAAGTCAGACCATAGTGTGTGCAGGTAGAATTCACTCATTAGACAGAACTATCATGAAACAATTAGCAGCATTTCACCTCTTGTTAACAGAACAATGAGAGCGGGAGAGATTTTCATTGAGTGTAAATGAAAATTAAGTCCAGCTCTGCTAGGGGTAGCACTGTATTAACACTGATGACAGAAAGCTAACTGTTCTGAACCCTGCTGCCCTACAAAGTAAAGAAGCCATGAAAGTTGTACCTCACTGTAAGTAATCCTGGCACTATTGGTGACAGTGTTATAGGTTACAAGGTATAATATTAAAGTGTTGGTTCACAAACACCCTGAGAGTAAGGGTATGGTAAGCAGCTTGGCTCTCATTTAAGTGTGTGTTTCATTGCAGGCAACGGCTCCCAATTCAAGAAGCTCTCACTCATCCTTGGATAACGGTAAGGCCAAAGATAGTGATGGAATACGGGTAGTGCTTTTATAACTGGTGGACATTTGCTTCGGGATTAACTAGTACAGAATTTGTATGGGAATTTATATTTCCACGCTAAAGCTATGTGCCTAAATGGCAAGAGAATTCATCATGGTTATGGCTTTCAGAAATCAGTTTGAACCAGACAGTGAATCTTAACCTCTCCATGTCTCACTTTCACCCATGAGCAAGGCAGGGAGAATACTCCCCTTCTTCACAGGTAAGTCATGAGAAATAACTCTACTAAACACTCTGAGATCCTTGGATTCATGACAAACAGTAGTAAAATCTGTTCAATTCCTTCCAAAATCTTGGATTTCTGCAAGCCTTAATCATGATTTCTGTTATTACAATAAAGCCAAAGTAGGGGTGACTGGAATATAAAGAAATGGGCCTACAGTATTCTGTATTAGAACACTCTTTTTGTTGTTTTCATCTCTAATCACTGTTTGCATGGACACAAACCATTTTTGTGGTATAGTGCTTTTGGGTGTTGAGAGCTGACCATACCAAATGTGAAAACTAATCAGCTCCTTCCAAATGTCATTGGTGTAGTGAGCTAGTAGCTGTCTGGATTTGCTTGGTATTTGGATTTGTGTGTGTGTTTGTGTTGTTTTGTTCTAAGCAAAGCTTGCCTCCGTAGATAAATCTCTTCGTGAAAATACATTTAGCAATCTCAGTATGGCAAATACAGATGTTTAAACACTGGATTGTTCTCGTTTTGTTATGTATTGTACAAAACATTGAGTGGAGTGTTTTCAGGATTATTTTTTCCTCAACAATGTTGATGGTTTTGAGAATTTAACTGCACAAACTGTAGCATGCAAATAGTTCACAACCCTTAGATTTATTGACCCTTGTCCCATGGGAATGAATGCTCAGTGCTTGTCACATAACCCCTTTTATTGTAATCAAATGCATGAAGGAGAATGACTGGAAATGATGCTTCTCCCCAGCATTGTGGAAATGCAGTTTGCATCTCTTGTCTGCTGTGTAGAGTTGAATTTGTGCAATATCTTGCAATCTTGATAATCAAGCTATAATTCTGGTTCTTCTGTCTGAAGACTCACCAGTTGATAGAAGAAAGAAAAGTCCAAGAAAACAAGAAGGTTGAAAACAGTCAGCTGAAGACAAAACGTCTGAAAGAGTACACCATCAAGTGTCATTCAAGTATGCCACCAAATAACACCTACGTCAACTTTGAGCGCTTCAGCGGGTGGGAGAAGACATTTCTCAGATGGAAACGTGGTTTCAGCACTCTATGTCCCATGACTCCCTGCAGGAGGACATCCATGTTCTGGTTTCCATATATAATGAAGAAAAAGCTTGGTACAAAGAAGAAAATGAAAATGTGAGACACAAGCCTTCACAGCTGAAGTATGAGCACCATAAAATTGAATCCCTGAAGAAACATCTGCAGGATGACATCAAGAATGTAGGTTCTAGCCTTGCAAGTGTCACTGGGAAATACATTGATGTAAAGTCTCAGTATGAATCTCTCAGTCAGGAACTTTCTGAGGAACTCAGGTGGCTCCAGGATTTAATGAGTAGTTTTTAGCTGGAGAATAGAAATGATGCATGTGTGAATGGAAACTTTGGCTCTGTTTTCAACCAAGAGACTAATGAATCACTAATGGAGCTGTTAAATAGATTTTGCTGTGAAGACTTCCTTGCAGGCTTGAATCTTGATGTTGCAGAATCAAGTCAGGAATGGTTAATAGGCAAAAATCTGCATTAGAACTCCTATCTTGCTGTCTGTCTGTCTCAATGTGCAACAGTAAGAAATCATCTCAGTTTATAACTTCAGAACAAAACCATCACCTGTGCATTAAAACAGAAATATGGAAATGTTGCACAAACTATTGACCAAAAGCCTATACTCTGCAGTGGTTTTTATGCTGATGTTGTAACCAGCACAGTTCCTGAACCCTTAGAAATAGAAATCACTTTGTTTTAGGGCATGTGTAACCCTGCAGTTATTCTGCACTAACATTATAATAATAGTAAACATACAAGTCCTGAAAATTATTGGGTAATTCACTTGAAATGAAATAGTATTTCACTCCTTCTTTACCAGATTCCATATGATTTGAAGTCTATAAAATCACCTGGTAGCATTCTTGTTTGGATGAGGGAAATAGTCTCGCAGATTTGCTGGGGTTAATTCTGCACAGCAGATAATTAAAAACACTTATGAAGGTTTTTGCAGCCCTTTAAAATGGAGCAAATGATGCAATGATTTATCATTTCACACCATGAAAATAACAGCTAATGAAGGAAAGTTAAGGTTATTTGATAGGCTAATTATTCAGGATACAGTCTCTCTTTCACTGTCATCAGATGTTAGAACAGAGGTCCCCAAACTGTGGGGCACCCCCCCAGGGGGGTGCAGAGGAATGTCTAGGGGGCACAGCTGGGGGGCGGGGAAGGCTCCATTACCATCCCCTGCTGTGGGCCCCAGCCTTGGCCCCCTTAACCCTGTCGGCGTGCCTTGCCACCCCTTCCCAGCCGGAGCCTTGCTCCCAGACCCAGCTCTGGGGGGGGGGGGGGCAGGGGGGAGGCACGAAGTAAAAAGTTTGGGAACCACTGTTAGATACTTTTTAGTCCTTTAATGTGAAGTTCTTGCAATAAAAACAGGTACTTTGTTTCATGTACAAAAGAATGTATTTGAAGACAGAATGATAAATCTGTAACAGAATGACTCAAGAACTGGATATGTATATTTTGCTGTGCAAATAGTAGATTATTTTTGCAGCAAAGAATCCTGTGGCACTTTGTAGACTAACAGACGTTTTGGAGCATGACCTTTCGTGGGTGAATACCCACTTTGTCAGATTATTTACGAGGATTATGATCCATCAGGCAGTGTCAATAGACCTTTGACTTTTATTCCATAATAAGAAAGGTCTGTCAAACGAAACAATTGATTGACTCAGTGTAGTGGAACTTGAGACTGATGTTTTTGTTCCAGAAGTCATTTTAGAAACTTATGAAAAAGGAAAAAAAGTCAGTGTTTAAACTGAATAATGCACCATTTCCCTGTGTTTCAAAGGAGAGGTTATTTGCTCAGGCTGTATTTATGTGCACAAATGTAACCATTTCACGGTTTGGACACAATAAATAGTCTCTTATTCACGATGCTGTAGTCTCTGATGTGAAAGACTGTGACTGAAATGGGATATTTAAACATTTACTTAGCGAAGTAATTATAGGGCCAGATTCTCTAGCTGGTTTATGGCTCCTTTGTGAGGCTGAGGTGCTGCAAAGGGGCTGTAATCCAGTGGCAAATGCCCTGCAGAGAAAATGAATTCCCTTCTGGGGCATCTATACCACAGATATCTCTCTCCCACACACACTCCCTCCCTCCCTCCCTCCCTCCTTTCTCTCTCTCTGTTACCCGCCCCCTTGGCATGAGGGGTGTGTCATGGGCCACGAGGGAGTGTGGTGGATCTGTGTTTCACATAGCAATCCTTGACTGGCATAGTGTCCTTCAAAGGAGCCGTTACCAGTAGTGCAACCTGGAGCTGCCTGGAAGCAGCTCTAAGTTGCTTCGGAGCCAGGGTTGGCCCAGAGAATCAAAGAGTGGGAACCTGATCATGCCATGGCAGGGCTACAATGCAGGAATCAAACCTGTTTTTAATGACCTGACATAAAGACTGCAGATTGTCAGAGACTATCTGCATGGCCAGTTCTGTGATGCTTCCAGTGGAAGTCTCTGGGGGCTAGGCCCTTAGATTTGTACCGGGCCGGCTATTGCAATCGGACTGATGTTGATTGGGCCTTTGTGCATTACCACAGTACAAACAACATGCTCAAGCAAGGAATCCCTCCTCCCTGGGCTCTCAAGCTCAGGCACGGCCATACCATGTCTCTCAGTGTTGCTTCTAGCAGCCCTTTGGAAATGGATGCAGTTGCTTTCCCTAAAAGAGTTAAAGTGAGAGTCACTCTGTACAGCTTCAGGCAAACTCTCCAACCCTCATGGCCGAAATCCCCCTTTTCAGATAATCATGCTCTGAACAAAGAGGAGGACAAAGGGAGAGATGATCTGTTAGACTTTTCTATTTGTTCGCCCCACCCTCCCCCAGAAAGCCCACTCCTCTGTTCTGGAAAAGCTAATGATTTAAATGTAATGGGCTGCTGTTCATAAGATTATAGGAATAATCCTGTTTATTATTTTTATCTACAAAGAAACAATGTATTCTCATTCAGTTCACAGAGCGCGATGAATCAGAAAGTGCCAGGTTCTCATAGTGACTTTGGGAGACTAGTGAAAAACCATGCTTATGTATATATTTGTTTTACACCTGTCTGTAGCACAATAGCTGTGTCTGGTGTTGGTCAGAGAATAGACATGCATCCCATCCTGAGACACTTACATTCTACATTAGACAGGATGGAAGTAGAATTTTCAGAGGTTTCTAAGTGACTTAGGGGCATAAGTGACATTGTCGTTCAATGAGACTGAGGCTGCTAAGTACCAAAGGCCCAGATCTTCAAAGATATTTAGGTGCCTAACTCCCACTGAAATCAATGAGAGTAAAGTGCCTAAATATCTTTGAAAAAGAGACTCTGGCTCAAAAGTCACTTAGGTGCTTAAATGAAAATTTTTACCAAGGACCTAATAAATCTTATATCTCACTTGTAATTTTCAAGGGAACCTGAGGGAGGGAGGTGCTCAACTGTCACTGAGTGCCAGGCTCCTTTGAGAGCCCAAGCCTAGTGCTCTGCTCAGTGCTGCCTGGTATGTTGAAGAGGCAGGGCCGGCTCCAGGGTTTTTGCCGCCCCAAGTGGAAAAAAAAGAAGTCACGATCGGCGGCTGCTCCACCGCACCACTTTCTTCTTCAGCGGCAATTTGGCAGCAGGTCCTTCCCTATGAGAGGGACCGAGGGACCCACTGCTGAATTGCCGCCGAAGAGCTCAACATGCTGCTCCTTCCCTTTGGCCACCCCAAGCACCTGCTTGCTGAGCTGGTGCCTGGCCCTGTGAAGAGGATACTGTCCAGAGGGACTAGACAACTTTTTCAGAATCGAGGTTCTCTTCCCCTCATTTTGAAAAATAAGAAAATAGAGTAAGATTCAAAATCTGGAGAAAGGACCCTCACTGTACAGAATTTGTCTAACCTATTCTTGACCCCATATTTCTGTCCATTTGGATGATCTCTGTATATGGATATACAGGCACAGAGCAGAAGGGACAATAGAGCAGGTGCTCTGATCTTTAGCATGTCTGGCTGAGGCTAGTATCATTATGACCCACTCCTCAAGGCCTGTGCTTTTTTCATGAGTTGAAGGAGGTCCCTGCTGTAGCTGAGAAAGGATCATGTCCAGCTGAGAATGACAAGATCACGACTTTGCAAGGTGCTTAGCAATATGGGGCAACTGATTCTTAACAGTCTGGAGTATCATAAAACTAATTATTTGGGTGGAGCTTCAGGGGCTCTGCCATTGAACGAGCATTTAAATGTTTTTTGACAATTGTACTACTGACATTTACCAGTGACATTTTGTAGTTCTAACCTAATTTCTCACCAGTCTTTTTGACTTAGCACATTTGTGGGATGTTGTCTAGACCCTTCTAATGTGGGGAACTGACATGTCATGCTTCAATATCCAGGGTCAATTATGCACAGATGTTGTCTACCTTTAACGGAGACGGAGGGAAGGCTGATAATTTCAGCTCCTTTCTCTCAGAGGTATTGACATACTTTGCCACTGTAGATGAAATCTCAGCCTCTGTATTCATTTGTACAGGTTTCAGAGCTGAGGACAGCTTCGGAGAATGATGGGAAGCAGAAGCAGTGCAAATGGTTCAGGTGTTTGCCATTAGGCTTTAAACATTTCTCTGTGCAAGAGTGAAAACTGTCCTGGATTTCCCACAGAAAGTGTTCTTAAAATTGACATTTTCACATCCTGCTCTATAGAAAAAGTACACATTGAACTTGCGGTCCTATTTATATCACCTCCCTGCCCTCTGCTGGCCCAGAAGGGCTGGGATCAGGTATTGGCCAACACTGAAGGACAGTTCGGATCGGGTTGTGGTCTGCTACACTCTGGTAAATCGTCTGGCATTTTTACACTGATGACCTGATTTTTCAGAAGCGCTGAGCGCTAAAAGGTTCCATGAGAAAGGGATTTGTGAAACTTCAACCCCTCTGGTGATCAAGCCATGACGATCTAACAGCATATCTTCAAGGTGTTACATACTTTCTGTCTGTTGCATCAAAATGTTTGTTAAAAATCTTAGAGCCAAAGCTGAACAACTTGCACTTAGATGCTGCTGACTCTGAGGTTGCCCTTGGCCTGACAAGTATCTCAGAATACACGTGCATAAAGCTTTAAAACTCTGAGTCCCTCATTGATGCTGTTGTCCTAGTGCACCTCCTTGCTCACTCTCCCTTTCTTATCAACATTCTGTAAAATACATCAGCAGACGGGCTACAGCCAAATTGCAGAACTACTGAGAAGAAAAGATGTGGTGGTATACCCTATTATAGGTGTATTGTTTAGAACAGTGTTGGCTGTTTAACAGCATTATAGCTTGTGTGAAAGCAAATGTGTCAGCTCAACAATATTACCAGTTTCCTGACAAGATGTTTCTATCTTTGAGGGTGCACTTTCCATCCTGCTCTGGTGCTTCTATTTCCTTGCTTGTTTAATTCTAGTCCAATTAAATCTAAGCATTTCTGGATCTCCCACCACTGTAACATCTACTTACAACATAAGTTCCCTGAGCCCCATTTACTGATGTAGTATGTGTACCGTAACTGATACTGAATGTCAGCTAACATTTTCTCATTTTATTCTCAGGAGTTTGGGAAAAGTTCCCATTCGATACTTCATGACAGGTCCCATACAAATGAAACCTATGTATTCGGTTACTTTTCCTGTTCAGTTCTGAATCGAACCTGTTGGTCTCACAACCTAAATGAACGCCTCCTGCAATCCATCTCACTGTAACTGTCCAGCTCTTGTAATGTAAATCACTTCCAGTTGACAGCTATCTTTGTTATAACTTTGTTCTGATGTCCTGTTTCACTGCTCAGCAAACCCCTCATAGTTGTCGCCTATTCAGGTCTTTGCTGTTTCTTCAGTACTCTGCTGATCTACTTCCTGAGTCAGCGGAGAAGCAGCACTGTTGGTGCATTACCGTCTGATGTGTGAGTAGCAGAGGACATGCAGATCTCTAAAGTTTCTCAGTATTTCTTGTTCATATGTTATACATTCTCCAGTTTCAAAACTGGATTAGTAAGGCCGTCAAAAAGTGACCGGGTTGATTGGTAGCACAAACCAGCACGGTTGAAGTGGGGTTATCAAATCCCTCTGGTAAATAGGAAACCCAGTAAACTTACACACCAAGAAGACATGCTAGGGGGGAAAAAAGAGGTCTGAAATTAGGGAAAGGTCCACTCTGAACTTTGGCTGAAGCTTATCTTTCTAAAGGGCATGGAAACCCTAAATCTTAATACATCCAAAACTGGAGATCTAGGATCTAGATCTGAACTTTGTCACTAAGGCTCCTCTCTAGAAAAAGCCGTGCACTTTAGAACAGAGAATCCGGTTTAATGATCACTTCTTAAAATGTTTGCAACATTTTATGTTCCCCTTAAGCAGAGCTTCTCTCTCCTTTCACCTCTTTCATCACATAAGCCCATGTTCAATTCCTTGCATCTGATTCCTTTCGCATGCACCCAGAATCCACTTGCTTTTGCACCACTAGGATCAGTACAATGTGAAGCATCTTTATGGGGGACCTCACTACAAGTAACTGAACAACCTAGTTTCAGCAGAATACCAGAGACAGGGAATGGGAGCAGATAGGAGTTGGTTGAACTCCTTTGGGGTCATGGCCCATGGGTTAAGACCCTCTGAACTAGTGTAATGAAAAAGTTTCCTGGTAGTTTAAAAACAAATGATTTGGCTTTCTGGGGGCTTACTCTACTGTTAGTATTTCATTGGTACACTGTGACTGATACGGTTCCCTGATTTCTAAAGTACTAGTAATGATATCAGCATCTTTTCCCACTCTCCTGACATTGTCCATAGGGAAGGATCTGAAAGGGCTGATTAGCAGCTGGGATATTGACGGCCCTATGGAACCTCTGAAAGGCATCTTATTTTTTAAAGGGAACACTATCAGGTTTTAAATTCATATATTTCTTTTTTAAAAAAAGCAGCTTTTCTTAGTAATGTCTCCATTAAACACTTCATATCATCGATCATCAATCTAATTGGCCCTTCACCATCTGTGCTGTTTACTTGTAGCATCCCACTCAGCTTGGACATTGAAAAAAGTACAATCGTCTGTTTTCCTTTTACTCTGGAGGAACTAACAGTGACTCTAGCATTAAAGCGGAGCTGAGATTTTGCCTTTGATGGGATCTTAAACCCTCTCAGGAGTTGAAACAGTGGCTGGGCTTTAAAAAGTTAAACTGATACAGAATGCGCATCAGAGACAGGACACTGGAGTAGATGGACCACAGGTCTGAGCTGGTATGACAATTCCTAGCTCCCTATGACAGATGTTCATGTTAATATTACTTGATCTGTCAGCACCATGGGTAGTGAGGGTTCCTTATGCATTTAACTATGGCAGCTGGATGGCATTAATTTTAAATGCTCATTCCTTCCAAAGGGGTCAGAGGTAGAGCCAAGCTTCCTCTTTCCCTCCCTAAAGGGCCTTGACTAAGGAACCTCACAGGTTTCTCTTCTGTCATCATTTCTAAGCGACACTTGTCAAATCCCTGTGGAAAGCTGTGGAACTCCAGGCTAAAATGTCATCAGTATGCCGACAACAGCTCTCCATCTCCTTCTCAAGTGCCCCTGATGGAGCCCTATCCATGCTCTCCCAGTGCCTTTCAGAGAAAGAGACTTGAATGAAAGCCAGCGGGCTCAGGCTCAATCCAGATAAGACAGAGGTGCTACAGGTCAACAGAGGGAATTACTCTGAAGAATTAGCATAGTCAAGAACTTCTCCCTCAGCTGAGCTCCTCTCTCTGGTTTTTAACTCAGTTCAGTGTGTAACTGATGCAAGCAGAGTCATGTTTACTTTCTGTCCCTAGGGAAAGCTAAGCAACAAACTTGTCATCTCTTGTCTTCCAGCCAATGGACAAGTGGCAGGCCCTGGTGAGATGAGAATCTATCATTAACTTGGAAAACTTCAAAAGGCGATATGCCAGGAGGCGATGGAAGGTATGGCACTGGGACATTAATGCTGATGTGATAATACTTACTTATCCTGAGGGGCTTCGAGGGCAAGATAACAATTGCAAAGTGCTTTGAAGATGTAAAGCACTATAGCTGTATTAAGTATGTTAGGGATTTCCACATTGCAAGTGTCACTTAATTCTCACCTCTCCCCGTCCCCCAGCTCTCTTACAGTATTGTCTCACTGTGCAACCACTTATCTCGCTCACAGATGAGAAAGGTCCCACTGATGCAGGATGAAAGTTTGGTAGGTACATTGAAAAAACAAGGGAAGAGAGAAGGAAAAAGCAACCATTTTACTGCGAGGTGAATCTTGCTCCTCTAGCATGGGCACCCAAGGTCCAAAAAGTATCAGAACCGCCATGGTTCTGGGTAGTAAACCCATGGAGAAGCCAGACCATGAGATGCTGTACCTTTTTTGTACCCTGAGCCATTGCTCCAACGGTGCTATCTGTGGCATAAATGGGGAGCAAGGAGTGGCCAGTGGCTCTGCAAACTGTATTCACTGGCCAAAATTATGATATGGGGGAGTAGTATGAAAGTTGCACCAGGTACATGGCTACCATAGTGATGAGCTTGGTATCAAACCCTTCACTGAGAGAGGTGAGGGGTGCAGTTGCTCTATGCTGTGTGGGGAAGAGCGGATTTCATCCCCAAACATACTACGTATTGTAGTTCCCCCATGCAAAGCCCATGTAAATGGGCTTTGCACAGGGAATGGGAATTTGATGCTAAGGGCCAATCTTGCACTACTGATGCCAGTGGGATTTTGCGATAGACTTCAGTAGAAATTCCCTATGTGAGCAAACATGGACTAAGGAAGCACTTGAATATAAAATGTCTTATCTAAAATGGGAAAACCCTTGTGTTCAATGGCTTCTCATGAGAGCACATCGCTGGTCGGTTTGTATTGCTTAAACTTAGGTTTGCAGAAACGGGACTTGAAAAATTCATTAGGTTGGAAATAGAACAAGCTTACGTACTCCTGATGCATTTTTGTCTAAGTATTCTCTATAGGTTCTTACACCATCTACAGTTTTTTAGTGGGCCTTGTTTTAGTTCTTTATTTATTTATTTTGCCTGATTGTTTCCACGCATTTGCCCAGTCTCCATTTAGCCAAAGATAAAGTGGGAGTTTCTGTCAGGCTGTTTTAACAGTGAGCTTTAGTCAATACAGAAAAACAGGAACAAGGATGTCCTGCTTTAGGGTCAGATCAACAACCCCACTACAGGCCATCTGCTGTATTTTGGCTGGGAGGTCAAACTTCTTTTAGTTTTGGCCCAATAATCTTATCCAGGAACAGCCACCCCAAAGTGGAGAAACGCGTCTAGAATCCTGTGTCTTGCTGTGGTCTCCAGTTGATGGGGGAAATATCTACAATGCAACTTACACCTCTAGAGAACCTCAGTGATGTTTCTCTTAGCTCTCCTGCTTATCCCCCCATAGATGAGTGGTTAAGTATGTGTTTGCTAATCTGTGTAGAAGCTCTGTATCTCATTCAACAGACTGAAACATGACATTCTCTTTATTTCAGAGAAATTGTGAAAGTGACCAGGAAGAAGATCTTTCCCAAAGCAATGGCAGTCGTCTGAGAAAAAGCAGCATATTTTAGTGTCTCTAATATTCTACACTAGAGAGACATGTGAGGAAAACTTCATCCTGGCTAAAAATGCAGCCCTAACAGCAAAGCTGGTTTATGGTCAGATTCAGTGATGATGTGCTGCTCACTTTTCAACTTACACAGAGCACCTGCATAATATTATTCAAGATCCACTGAAAACTTACAAAACTCGGGAGTCCAGATTCCCTGAGAAGTGCGGCAGCACTGACACTGTCAGAATAATTTTACTTGTAGAGCTTTTCATTCTTCTATGAATTCATCTGTGAACTGTGATATCACCTGTATCCAGAACATTGTTTTTACTGACATTCTCTTAAATGTAGTGCAATTCACATTCTGAGCCATATATAAGAATGTGTGAATTAATACCACTGGATCAGCCTTTATGGCAGTGAAGCTGTTATTGCTTCTTAAGCAAACTTTTACAAATCATTTTTATTGTTTTGTTATTAGTAACACAGACACACGTGTCTGAGAGGTGTCTGCAATAATACCACTATCCTTGTCGTGATGAAAAGTCATCCTGTTTTTCCATTTTATCATCGAAGGCGCTAGCCTGCTAGCATGGAAATGGTGTAATGAGTGGACCTGAGTGGAGTTTTTTGCAGCAAATAGTATGCATTTTTCAGTGAACTGAAACTATTCACCGAATCAACACAATGGACTGAATAATTTCAGCAAAAACATTTTTTTCCAAAGACTGAGATCCTATTGGCAAAAGACGGAGAAGTCATGGTGCCACCACTTCCTTATCAGCTTTAGCCTGGTGGTTAGGGCACTCATGCCAAACCCGGATTTAGTTCCCCCTTCTACCTGAGCTGGAGAAAGGATTTGAACTTGGGGCTCCCTCAGTGCAAAAAAGTGCCCAAGCCACTGGGCTATGGAATATTCTGATGTGGAGCTTGCTCAGTCTCTCCTGTTGAAACAGTTTGACAGTGTATAAATAATTAAATAGTCATTGGAGCAGGAATCTGATCTGGTGTCTTCCACCTCAGCCACCAGCTATAGAGTCTGTCCCACACTCTACCTGGACCAATGACTATTTGTGCTTTATCCGAGGGACCACTCTCTATACATCTGTGAAAATAAGCTCTATACTGGTATAACTGCATCCACACTAGAGGGTTGCACCACTTTAACTATATTGGTCTCTAAGCCAATGTAGTTAAATTGGTACCAAAAGTATGTGGAGACCAGCCCTTTATTTTGGATCGGATGTAGCTAAAACCACAAAGCAAAGTGTTTGTTCTACAAAATTTCACCTGATATGAATGATTTTGTATCCCAAGCTTGAGATTTTAAAAGATTAAAGTTGTAAGTTTGTGTTGAAACATCACACCAGGTGAATTTTGCCGGGCTTCAGGTTTCACTGTGACCATTTTGCAAAGCTTTAAAAATCAGGTTTGAGTCATAGCTTGATATCCTCTTTTAAGTGGGGATAAAAACATGCCTAGTACGTGCGTCAGGAGGAAGTATCCAGCATCCAAGAAGAAAGAGGTAGCGTAAGTGGAAGCAGAAAGGAAAGCATGAGGGAAGAGACACAATGGTAAGCAGGTGGGAAGTAATCAGTGAGGAGGAATGACTGAAAGGGAGAGCTAGGAAGGGAGTGGCTAGATAAAGAATTGGGGAGGTTAGAAAAGACCAGAGGAGAGAAGGGAAAATAGGTTTAGGAGGATTCTAAAGGAAAGGGACAGAAAGAGGAGTGTTTCCACCAAATGTCAGACCACAGTCTGAAGCATCTGATGTAAAAAATAGGCTACCTCATGTTCAACAGTGCTCTAGACCATGGCTAAGTCGATGGTGATCCTCAGCCTGTAAAGCCTTGTTTTCATTAGGATAAAAAGGTGTGTTCCGAATTTGAGTTAGCAAATACAAGGTAAAACCCTAGTGAAGACCAGGCAGTTTGTTGTTTGCACACGTTAGCTGGTTGAGGTTAAGACTACAGGGGTGGCTAGGTTTTATCTTGATCTGCTAACTCATGATAAAACTACAAGTGCCTTGTCTTTACTAGCATTTTGCCTCGTGATAGTTCATTCAAGTTCAGAACATACTTTTTTCCGATTGAAGACAATGCCTAACTGACCAATTACGGGGTATCAGAATTGTGCAGCAATCTTTTTCTCTCTCCTCTAGATTTCTACAATACGTTCTTAGCTGCTCTTGACTTCCCTTCCCTTATTATACTTGTTCAGAAGTCTGATTCTAAACTCTTTGAGATGGAGGTTTCAAAATAGTAAGTACTAGCTAGAAAAGGTGGATTAGTCTTATGTTTGTTTTCTTAACTTGTAAATGTGTATTTTGCTGGAAGGATTTTTGCCTCTGTTTGCTGTACTTTGAATCTCAGGCTAGCAGGGAGGAAGTCCCTCTCAGCTACATGAATCTGAATACTCTGTAAACATTCACCATCCTGAGTTACAGAGATAATTTTTACTTATTCTTACTTTTATTAAAAGCTTTCTTTTTTTCTAGAGCCTGATTGATTTTTCCTTGTTTTAAGACCCAAGGGGATTGGGTCTGAACTCACCAGGGACTTGTGGGGGGAAAGGATGGGGAAAGGTTAATTTCTCCTTGTTTCTAAGATCCAAGGAGTTTGGGTCTTTGTTCACCAGGGAATTGGGGAAGCCTCTCAAGGCAATCCAGGGAGGGGAAAGTCTTGGAGGGGGAAGGAAGGGGAATGGTTTATTTCTCCTTGTTTTAAGACCCAAGGGGTTTGGGTCTTGGGTTCCCCAGGGGAGGTTTTGGGGGGACAGAAAGTGTGCCAAACACTAAATTTTTGGCTGGTGGCAGTGCTATCAGATCTAAGCTAGGAATTAAGCGTAGAAGGGTACATGCAGGTCCCCACATTTGTACTCTAAAGTTTAAAGTGGGGAAAATACCTCGCCAATCAGCTTGTGTAGACTTAAACATTGGACTAAAAGTGAATTTGCACTGTAGTAATGGATACATAAGCAGAGAATAGCACATAGAAAAACTTTTTTCTTTTCATTCTATAGAGGAATATTTATAAAGAGAACAGTAAAAATAGATATTTGAAAAATCAATGGTTCCGCCACTTGTCTCCCAGTTTCTAAGTTCAGGATTCTCTTTGGCCTGTCCCATGTGATGGTGCTCAGATTAGCCTGATATTATCAGAAAGAATTTGAAGACCTGCTGAGCACCCAAACCTCTAATTTTAAGGCTGCATGAAAATCAGGCCTGAGCCCTGGTTATAGAAACATCCTGGAATATAACATCAGCCATTGCTTTGGGCCCTGTCCTGTGGGGAGTTGAATGCCCTCACCTCCTGCTGAAGTCAATATGAGTTAGCATTTTTCAGGATTTTGGCCTTTAGTTTTGGCTGTACCCCTGTGTAACTAAGAACATGAGTATGCAGGAATAACCATAACTGTACTTTCACTCACAGATAAAACAGCATTGCCCTCCTTTCCTTACTATCTTCTGTGAGCCTGTAGCTTCACATGACCTGTATGGGATGTGGCATTCAGTGCAAAGGAACCACCAGGGGGTCTTATAGGAAACACTCATATTTGAGCAAAACTATTTCCTGATCTTTTTTCAAATACTAATTCAATGCCTGTGTATATTTGGAGGTTTCAGTGCAAACTCCAGTCACTGATTTACTAGTACGTTTCTTTCCAAATGTATTTATAACTTTGAAGTCTATACCTATTCCTATATATTCTGTTGGGATGAAATTCACTCCTGTACAGAAGGGCCATTACAAGGCATAAGCAACTCTTAGTTAAGCTGTATCTAGAAGACTTACGTGGTGCATAGTTCTCGTCCTGGCTCTGTGCATAGGAGTGAATTTCACTCTTAATAATTTGGAATCTTAAATACAATTGTCCTAGTACAACAGCCTTGAGTTTCCCCTTGATACCGAAAGTAGAATGTAAGAATGTACTTCATAAGAATGGTTGCACATGTTACAGGACTTGCCTCTTTGGGAGAAGATCTATATTTTTAATGCATGCCTGGCCCCTTGGGAATCTGAAGAAGAAGGATACAATAGTCTGACTAAAGAATAAATGAATATGTTGTTATAAATCAATTGACATATGGATATTTTATTATTGGTGCACCCGTGCTGTTTTTAACCTTTGTACCTATGTTTTTATTAGGAGAAATATTCAGATTTTTATTGAGAACCTGGCAAGAATACAAACTCTATCAGAATGCATGAACTATATTTGTCATTCTGATTGGCAAATAAAACTTTGCAAAATATGAATGTGTGTAATCTCCTTATTTCCCTGTGCGTTTGTGTGGATGGAGAGGGAAGCATGGTCCAGTGGTTAACTGGGATGCTGGAGACTCAGTTTTAGCTCTGCCACAGACTTTCTGTGAAGACTTGGGCAAGTCACTTATCCTCACTGGGCCACAGTTCCACATCCGTAGAATGGGGATAACAACATTTCTGTCCGTCACAGCAGTGCTGCAAGGCTAAATAAATTAAAGATTGTGAGGCATTCAGATATTACAGTAATATGGGCCATATAAATACCTGAGAGAGAATTTAAAATTCTTTCTACTGTGCTGCTGCCATATTAGAAATGCTATCACATGCTCTTCCTCTGCACTTAGTCAGATTTGTCCCTGAGGGGAGATGCTGAAGAGAGCTGTGTAAAGCTGCTAGAGTTTCTGTCCATTTTGCAAACCTGGGGCAGGATGTTTCTGAAGCAGGAAAATTAAGCTGATTCCAAGGGTCTCAGAAGCAAGTGTTACACAGGTCCTATGATGTCAAACATAGCAGTGTGCAAGCAGACACGCAAGGTGCCACAGGACTCTGCCGCTTTTTACAGATCCAGACTAACATGGCTACCCCTCTGATACTTAACCCCCAAGTGCCAGTGCCTAGAGGAGTTGCCTCAACATTTGCCTGGAACAAATGTCATCTCTTTTCTACATAAGCTGCTGACTTGTCAAAGTTGCACCCCAAAGCTGGTGCCTGGCACCCGTGCAGTCCAGCAGCTGGCTGGCTGGGGGAGTTGTGGGGACCGAGGGCACTGGACACAGCAGGCTGAAATGGAAGTGTGTTGGAGACAGCACAGCAGTGCTGCTTGAGTCAGAAAAACAAGCAAACCAAAAAAAGGCCAGTCACTTCCCCCCCCCGTTTAGCGTGTGCAGGGGGATAACAAGAGAGACACTGGAGAGCAGGATCCCAGTGCAGGAGTCGGACATCACAGCCAGCAGGGCCTTCTGGCCTGACGTTCACTAGAGCTGGGCAGGTTCCTGAGAATCTTCCCACAAATAAACATTTGAATTTTTTAAAGAAATATGCTTTGGCCATGTCTGCACCCCTTTGGAATTTGCTCTCAGGTTGGACTGGCTTGGAGGCTCACAGTGAGGAAGGCTAACGCAGTGGCTAGGGCCATAGGTGCTGACTCCGGGGGTGCTCTGGGGTTGGAGCACCCATGGGGAAAAATTGGTGGGTGCTCAGCACTCACCGGCAGCTCCCCGCCCTGCCCCCACACCCCAGCTCGCCTCTGCCTCCTCCCCTGAGCGTGCCGCATGCCCGCTTTTCCCTCCTAGCTCCCAGCACTTGTCCTGCGAAACAGCTGTTTCACGTGGCTGGGAGGGAGTGGGGAGGAGAGGGAACGCGGCACACTTGGGGAAGAGGCAGGCCCGGGGCAGGGATTTGGGGAAAGGGGTTCAATGGGGCAGGGAGAGGGCAGAGTTGGAGTGGAGACTTTGGGGAAGGGGTTGGAATGGGGGCAGGGCAGGGGCGAGGAGAGGGTGGAGTCGGGGAGTGGCGATGCGAGCACCCACTGGTGCCAGGGAAATAAAAACAACCCAGGAAACTACAGACCAGTTAGTTTAACTTCTGTGCCAGGGAAGATAATGGAGCAAGTAATTAAAGAAATCATCTGCAAACACTTGGAAGATGGTAAAGTGATAGGGAATAGCCAACATGGATTTGTAAAGAACAAATCGTGTCAAACCAATCTGATAGCTTTCTTTGATAGGATAATGAATCCTGTGGATAAGGGAGAAGTAGTGGATGTGATATACCTAGACTTTAGTAAGGCATTTGATACGGTCTCGCATGATATCCTTATCGATAAACTAGGCAAATACAACTTAGATGGGGCTACTATAAGGTGGGTGCATAACTGGCTGGATAACCGTACTCAGAGAGTAGTTATTAATGGCTCCCAACCCTGCTGGAAAGGTATAAGAAGCGGGGTTCTGCAGGGGTCTGTTTTGGGACCAGCTCTGTTCAATATCTTCATCAATGACTTAGATGTTGGCATAGAAAGTACGCTTATTAAGTTTGTGGACGATAGCAAACTGGGAGGGATTGGAACTGCTTTGGAGGACAGGGTCAAAATTCAAAATGATCTGGACAAATTGGAGAAATGGTCTGAGGTAAACCGGATAAAGTTCAATAAAGACAAATGCAAAGTGCTCCACTTAAGAAGGAACAATCAGTTTCACACATACAGAATGGGAAGAGACTGTCTAGGAAGGAGTATGGCAGAAAGAGATCTAGGGGTCATAGTGGACCACAAGCTAAATATGAGTCAACAGTGTGATACTGTTGCAAAAAAAGCAAATGTTATTCTGGGATGCTTTAACAGGTGTGTTGTAAACAAGACACGAGAAATCATTCTTCCGCTCTACTCTGTGCTGGTTAGGCCTCAACTGGAGTATTGTGTCCAATTCTGGGCAGCGCCTTTTAAGAAAAATGTGGAGAAATTGGAGAGGGTCCAGAGAAGAGCAACAAGAATGATTAAAGGTCTTGAGAACATGACCTGTGAAGGAAGGCTGAAAGAATTGGGTTTATTTAGTTTGGAAAAGAGAAGACTGAGAGGGGACATGATAGCAGTTTTCAGCTATCTAAAAGGGTGTCATCAGGAGGAGGGAGAGAACTTGTTCACCTTAGCCTCTAATGATAGAACAAGAGGCAATGGATTTAAACTGCAGCAAGGGTGATTTAGGTTGGACATTAGGAAAAAGTTCCTAACTATCAGGGTAGTGAAACACTGGAATTAATAGCCTAGGGAGGTTGTGGAATCTCCATCTCTGGAGATATTTAAGAGTAAGTTAGATAGATAAAGGTCTACCCAGGATGGTCTAGACAGTATTTGGTCCTGTCATGAGGGCAGGGGACTGGACTCGATGACCTCTCGAGGTCCCTTCCAGTCCTAGAGTCTATGAATCTATGAATCCATGGCTAGGGCACAACCTAGGACTTAGGAGACCTGTGTTTAATTCCTTGCTGTGCCACAGTTTTCACATGTGGCCTTGGGCAAGTCACTTAAGCTCTCTGTGTCTCAGCATCCGATCTGTAAAATGGGGATAATAGCACTGCCCTGCCTCACAGTGAGGAGAAATACTTTCAAGACTGAGGCACTCAGATACCACAGCAAACAAAAGAGCAAATTCTAATCTTGTGCTCATGAAAAGCTCATTTTAAACTTGCTTTTCACAAGCATTTGCACCAGACACCTGAGGACAAATGCAACACTTCTTCAATCAGCGATCAGACGTGTGCCAGGTGACTTCCATAGCCAATCGCATCTAAGCAACTCAGCTTTAATTTCCAGTCGTTAGCCAGGGAGCAAAGGAAACTTGCAAAAAGTGCTGTTGAATAAGGAATGACACTGAGAACATTGCCATCTTCTCTGTATATTTTGCCAACAGAAGTGAAATTAGTCAAATCGATTCTTCATTAGGAATTATTGTTATTCATGCTCTTTATTTCAGAAGAACCTTTTTACTGCCATAAACATCTTAGGCCACAATTAGCTCACTCAATATGAACTGACTTTACCCTTGCATTTCAAAGGTCTGTTTCCAGGATCAAGTTCCTAATCCATCTAAAATTCACCCTTATTGTTTTACCTTTTATGCTTAATTAGTACTAACCTTTTGAAGTTGTTCGAAAGACCTATATTTAAGTTGTTTAAAAGACCTAGATTTAATTTGCATTCTGTTAATTGTGTGAATACACGGGATGATGCTAATCAATGGCATCCTGGTATCCAAAAAACTAAGCTAGTATGTGGAGTACACCTGGTTTTGGTTTCATTCTTCTGTCAGATTTCTTCAAAAATAGAGGTTGCCAACTCAGAAGACATGCTGCTCCCAAACTGAGTTCCACTGTTAACTGCTCCCCGAAAACCCTTTCTTCCCATGAAGAGCCTATGAATTCTTCTGTTCTTCCTAGCTGTTAACCAGCTGTATGCCACCTGCAGACTGTTGAATACTTGATTGAATTTCTCTCATCTTAGTCTAAGATCCATCTCAAGACATTCAGAAGGGACTGATTTTGTATCAAAATACCTGCATAATGCCTTTTTTCATACACATTGGGCCAGATCAGAGTAGCTTTGCTCATAATTAGCAGTACCTTAATCTGCAAATAGTCCATTTTGAAATCAATAGGACAATGCATACAGGGTAAGCAATCAGGTATCGGAATCTGACCCTTTGGCTCTGGGCCCAATTAGTGGCTGTGCTAACCTGTACCATATGGCATTTTGGCTAAAATCCTGGTTCTGAATCCTGTCTCTGTACAACCCTCCCAATGAGCCTCTTTCAAGTGGCCCTCTGTTTTTAATCTTTATTATCACACATTCTCGTGATAATTGTCAGATGTCTGAGATTAACAGCCCTTGTATACAGGCTTTCCAAAAACTTAGTTGATAACTAGGTTGTCTTCCATATTGTGCCACCTTCTGTTTATCAGTGCCCTACTGATTTTCACTATGAATAACAAGACTGACAGATGCTTCCTCTTTCTTAATATTGGATGAGACATAAAGTCCTATGTAAATAGAACTAGCTTTAAAAAAAAAACCTGATTACTTTTCTCATAAATTTTGAATGGACAAAAAAAAAAAAGGCAAAACATGTTAGCCAAAGATGATAAGTGTATTGCTCAAGGACTGCCCTGTCTTACCCAGGTCAAGATCTATGTCACAAGAAGCTCTGCCAGCTTCTGGATGAGAAAGGCAGTGCTTTACTAAATCAGTTATGAAAATTTATTGTGGAGGCCTCCCCACACACTTTCACTAGATAGATAGGCTAATGCTTCTATTTTCGACAAATAAGGCTGCACTGCCATCTGAAGGCACTACTACACACCAGCCTATGTAGATCTGAATTTCTCCACTCAGAGAATGCATAAATTTTCTTATGGGTATATGACATTTCTCAGTTAGACAAGGTCGCTCTCTAACAAATCATCCAGGGTAGTTCTTTTACAAATCTAGTTACACCTGGAGTTATATATATATTTCTGTATTCTTTCTCTCTGAGGATAGTATATTGTAGCTTGCACTTTTCTGCATAAATTGTTCACTTTAAACGTGAGTGAAACTCATTTATGTTGCTGACTAACATCACTTGGACTATATCTTAACTTCTAACTTGTAAAGGTACATATATACTTAAATTGAAAGTGCGCCGGTATTTGGTTTGTGTCTGGAAAAATTAACATGAACTTTTGAGACATCTCTTGGTGTCCAAATACTCAATACTAATTGTTGCTAGTAGACCAGGATAAATCACTCCTTAGAGACTGAACTTGTCATTGGAAAAATATAATTTTAGAGGGAAGAAAAGTGTGTTCAACCAATGTGTTAAAGGTATTAATTTATGAAAATTTTGCTATCTTACATGTCACATATTTAAAACTCTCCTTAAATTCTTATACTAAGGGTATATTCTCCTCACTGCTTGAGTATAATAATTCCTATGTTCAATATTATACTGTTATGTTGAATCTGTCATAAACAGATAGCTAAGGGTTAATGTCTCTTTCACCTGAAGCACCTGACCAGAGGACCAATCAGGAAACCGGATTTTTTCAACTCTGGGTGGAGGGAATTTTGTGTCTGAAGTCTTTGTTTTCTGTCTGCCTGCTTTCTCTGAGCTTTGGAGAAGTAGTTTCTGCTTTCTAGTCTTCTGTTTCTAAGTGTAAGGACAAAGAGATCAGATAGTAAGTTATATGGTTTCTTTTCTTTGGTATTTGCATGAATATAAGTGCTGGAGTGCTTTGATTTGTATTCTTTTTGAATAAGGCTGTTTATTCAATATTCTTTTAAGCAATCGACCCTGTATTTTGTCATCTTAATACAGAGAGACCATTTGTATGTATTTTTTCTTTCTTTTTTATATAAAGCTTTCTTTTAAGACCTGTTGGAGTTTTCTTTTCTGGGAAATTTCAGGGAAATTGAGTCTGTACTCACCAGGGAATTGGTGGGAGGAAGAAATCAGGGGGAAATCTGTGTGTGTTGAATTTGCTAGCCTGATTTTGCATTCCCTCTGGGTGAAGAGGAAAGTGCTTTTTGTTTCCAGGACTGGGAACGGAGAGGGGGAGTCACTCTGTTTGGATTCACAGAGCTTGTGTCTGTGTATCTCTCCAGGAGCACCTGGAGGGGGAAAGGGAAAAAGGATTATTTCCCTTTGTTGTGAGACTCAAGGTATTTGGGTCTTGGGGTCCCCAGGGAAGGTTTTTCAGAGGGACCAGAGTGCCCCAAAACACTCTAATTTTTTGGGTGGTGGCAGCAAGTACCAGGTCCAAGCTGGTAACTAAGCTTGGAGGTTTTCATGCTAACCCCCATATTTTGGACGCTAAGGTCCAAATCTGGGACTAAGGTTTGACAGAATCATGTCATGGTATTAATTTTTTTTTAATCCTTCTAGTTCTATATCAGGGGTCGGCAATCTTTCAGAAGTGGTGTGCTGAGTCTTCATTTGTTCACTCTAATTTAAGGTTTCACATGCCGGTCATACATTTTCATGTTTTTTAGAAGGTCTCTCTCTACAAGTCTATATATTATCTAACTAAACTAGTGTTGTATTGTAAAATAAACAAGGTTTACAAAATGTTTAAGAAGCTTCCTTTAAAATTAAATTAAAATGTTGATCTTATTCCACCAACCCACTCAGCCCGCTGCTGGTCTGGGGTTCTGTTCACCTAGGCCGGCAGTTGGCTGAGTGGAGCCTGTGGCCGGAACCCCAGATGGGAAGGTATCATAACCTTAGTCCCACATTTGGACCTTAGCGTCCAAAATATGGGGGTTAGCATGAAAACCTCCAAGCTTAGTTACCAGCTTGGACCTGGTAGCTGCTGCCACCACCCAAAAAATTAGAGTGTTTTGGGGCACTCTGGTCCCTCTGAAAAACCTTCCCTGGGGACCCCAAGACCCAAATCCCTTGAGTCTCACAACAAAGGGAAATAATCCTTTTTCCCTTCCCCCCTCCAGGTGCTCCTGGAGAGATACACAGACACAAGTTCTGTGAAACTACACAGAGAGACTCCCCCTCTCTGTTCCCAATCCTGAAAACAAAAAGTACTTTCCTATTCCCCCAGAGGGAATGCAAAGTCAGGCTAGCAATCCACCACACAGATCTCCCCTTGATTTCTTCCTCCCACCAATTCCCTGGTGAGTACAGACTCAATTTCCCTGAAGTAAAGAAAACTCCAACAGGTCTTAAAAGAAAGCTTTATATAAAAAGAAAGAAAAATACAAATGGTCTCTCTGTATTAAGATGATACAACACCGGGTCAATTGCTTAAAAGAATATTGAATAAACAGCCTTATTCAAAAAGAATACAAATCAAAGCACTCCAGCACTTATATTCATGAAAATACCAAAGAAAAGAAACCATAGAACTTACTATCTGATCTCTTTGTTTTTACACTTAGAAACAGAAGACTAGAAGGTAGAAACTACTTCTCCAAAGCTCAGAGAAAGCAGGCAGGCAGAAAACAAAGACTCAGACACACAATTCCCTCCACCCAAAGTTGAAAAAATCCGGTTTCCTGATTGGTCCTCTGGTCAGGTGCTTCAGGTGAAAGAGACATTAACCCTTAGCTATCTGTTTATGACACGCCCCCCAAATTGCAGACAGTGGGGAAGCTCACTGGCGGCGATTTCCTTCTAGAACTTGAAAATAAACAGATTAATACAACACATGCACCTTTACATATACTACTAAGTATATAACTAACAGACTTCTACATTTTAAGAACACTTTTTAACTACTGAATTCTGGGAAACTCTCATGGGAGAGTGCATCAGCTACTTTGTTAGAAGCTCCTGTGATGTGTTGAATTTCAAAATCAAAATCTTGGAGAGCTAAACTCCAACGAAGAAGTTTCTTGTTGTTCCCCTTGGCAGTATGAAGCCACTTTAGTGCAGCATGGTCAGTTTGTAGTTGGAACCGCCGTCCCCAAAACATATGGGCGTAGCTTTTCCAGGGCGTATACAATGGCATAGCATTCCTTTTTACTGACTGACCAGTGACTTTCCCTCTCAGATAGTTTCTTACTGAGAAACACGACAGGATGGAAGTTGTGATCTGTTGCTTCCTGCATGAGCACTGCTCCTATACCACGCTCAGATGCATCCGTGGTTACTAGGAATGGCTTGTCAAAGTCCGGGGCCCTGAGCACAGGGTCAGACATGAGCATCACCTTAAGCTGGGTAAAGGCCTTTTGACACTCATCAGTCCACTTAACGGCATTTGGCTGGGTCTTTTTGGTCAGGTCGGTCAATGGGGCAGCGATTTGGCTGTAGTGTGGTACAAATCGCCTGTAGTATCCGGCCAAGCCTAAGAAGGATTGGACCTGCTTCTTGGACCGTGGGACAGGCCACTTTTGGATAGCATCCACCTTGGCCTGTAGGGGGTTTATGGTTCCTCGACCCACCTGGTGCCCCAGGTAAGTCACTCTGTTTTGGCCTATTTGACACTTTTTGGCCTTAACAGTTAGTCCTGCCTGCCTGATGCGCTCTAAGACCTTTTCCAGGTGTAGTAGGTGTTCGGGCCAGGAGTCTGAAAAAATGGCCACATCATCGAGGTAGGCAACTGCAAATTCTCCCAGTCCAGCTAGTAGACCATCTACCAGCCTCTGGAAGGTGGCGGGTGCATTTCGAAGGCCGAAAGGAAGGACATTGAATTCATACACCCCCGCATGGGTGACGAATGCTGACCTCTTCTTGGCAGGTTCATCTAGCGGTACTTGCCAGTACCCCTTGGTTAAGTCTATTGTAGAGATGAACTGGGCACGTCCCAACTTCTCCAATAGCTTATCGGTACGTGGCATTGGATAGTTGTCCGGACGAGTTACAGCATTTAGCTTACGGTAGTCCACGCAAAAGCGTATTTTCCCATCTGGTTTGGGTACCAGAACCACTGGAGATGCCCATGCACTGGTAGATGAGCGGATTATACCCATCTGTAGCATGTTCTGGATCTCCCGTTTTATAGCAGCTTGGGCATGAGGAGACACTCGGTAGGGTGGGGTTCTGATTGGGTGAGCATTACCTGTATCAATGGAGTGGTATGCCCGTTCAGTCCGTCCTGGGGTGGCTGAGAACAATGGGGCGAAGCTAGTGCACAGCTTCTTGATTTGTTGCCGTTGCAGACGTTCCAGGGTGGTTGAGAGGTTCACCTCTTTCACGCCACCGTCTTTTTTCCCGTCATAGTAGACACCGTCAGGCCACTCAGCATCCTCTCCCTGGACTGTAAACTGACAAACCTGTAAGTCTCTGGAATAGAAAGGCTTGAGAGAATTAACATGGTACACTTTAGGCTTTAGTGAGGAATTGGGAAATGCTATGAGGTAGTTTACAGCTCCCAGGCGCTCTTGGACCGTGAATGGCCCTTCCCATGATGCTTCCATCTTATGGGCCTGTTGCGCCTTCAAGACCATAACCTGGTCTCCTACCTTGAAGGAACGTTCTCTGGCATGTCTGTCATACCAGGCCTTTTGCTCTTCTTGAGCATCCTTTAAGTTCTCTCTAGCAAGGGCTAAAGAGTGTCGGAGGGTGCTTTGTAGGTTGCTTACAAAGTCCAGAATGTTAGTTCCTGGAGAAGGCGTAAACCCCTCCCATTGCTGCTTCACCAACTGTAATGGCCCCTTAACCTCGTGACCATACACAAGTTCAAATGGTGAAAACCCTAAACTGGGATGTGGTACAGCCCTGTAGGCAAACAGCAACTGCTGCAACACTAGGTCCCAATTATTGGAGAATTTGTTGATGAATTTTCGTATCATGGCCCCCAAAGTTCCATTGAACCTTTCCACCAGGCCATTGGTTTGATGGTGGTACGGGGTGGCAACCAAGTGATTCACCCCATGAGTTTCCCACAGTTTTTCCATGGTCCCTGCCAGGAAATTAGACCCTGAATCTGTAAGGATGTCGGAGGGCCAACCTACCCTGGCAAAGATGTCTGTTAGGGCCAGGCACACAGTGTTAGCCCTGGTGTTGCCTAGAGCGACTGCTTCTGGCCATCGGGTAGCAAAGTCCACTAAAGTCAGTACGTACTGCTTTCCTCTGGGCGTCTTTTTTGGGAAAGGGCCCAGAATATCCACAGCTACTTGCTGAAATGGGACCTCAATTATGGGGAGTGTCTGGAGAGGGGCCTTGACCTGGTCTTGAGGCTTTCCCACTCTTTGGCATACCTCACAAGACCGGACATACTTGGCAACGTCCTTGCCCATCCCCTCCCAGTGGAAGGACTTCCCCAACCGGTCCTTGGTTCTGTTCACCCCAGCATGGCCACTGGGATGATCATGGGCTAAGCTTAAGAGCTTCCCCCGGTACTTAGTTGGAACCACCAACTGTTTTTGCGGCTGCCATTCTTCCCGGTGTCCACCAGAAAGAATTTCCTTGTATAAAAGTCCTTGGTCTATAACAAACCGGGATCGATTAGAAGAGCTGAGAGGCGGTGGGGTGCTCTGTGCCGCCGCCCAAGCTTTCTGAAGGCTGTCATCCGCTTCCTGCTCAGTCTGGAACTGTTCCCTTGAGGCTGGGGTCACCAGTTCTTCCTCAGACTGTGGACTTGGGCTTGGTCCCTCCGGAAGCGATGTAGGTGATGGGGTTGTTTCCGTTGCTGGTGAACCGCTCTCCGCTGGTGCACCTGAGGGTATTTCAGGCTCTGGCTGAGCCTTTTGGGTATGGCTGTCTTTTGCTTCTGCCAGTTTTGGCTCGCTGGCGCCCTCTGGCGTTGAGTTTGAAGATGTGGTTGCACTTGCTGGTGCTGGTTGCTGTTCCAGTTCCGGGCCTGGGACTGGAGATGCTGTGGCTGTTTCAGTGGTAGGCATGGAATCCGGGTCCACTACCTCTGTCTGGGTCTCTGGTAACACAGACGGGGCCTCTGTGGACGGCTCAGGAACAGGAATGGGTCTGGAAGCTTGCCTGGTTTGGCTACGTGTAACCATTTCCACTCTCTTGGCCCGCCTCACCTGGTTGGCCAAGTCTTCCCCCAGTAGCATGGGGATAGGATAATTGTCATAGACTGCAAAAGTCCACATTCCTGACCAGCCTTTGTACTGGACAGGCAGTTGAGCTGTAGGCAAGTCTACAGCTTGTGACATGAAGGGGTAAATTGTAACTTTGGCCTTTGGGTTGATGAATTTGGGGTCAATGAAGGATTGGTGGATAGCTGACACTTGTGCCCCCGTGTCTCTCCACGCAGTAACCTTCTTTCCGCCCACTCTCAAATTTTCCCTTCGCTCCAAGGGTATTTGAGAGGCATCCGGGCCTGGGGATCTTTGGTGTGATGGTGGTGTAATGAATTGCACTCACATGGTGTTCTTGGGACAGTTGGCCTTGATATGTCCCAGTTCATTACACTTAAAGCATCTTCCATCTGATGGGTCACTGGGCCGAGGTGAGTTACTGGAGACTGGTGAGGTTAAAGGGTAGGGTATCTGTGGCTTTACTTGGGTGGTATGTGGGGTCTTTGGCTGTCCTCGGTTGTAGGATTTATGGTCTGTGTGCCCCCTGGGGTAATCGTTCCCCTTGACAGTAGCTTTCTTGCTTTTTGCCAGTTCCATCCATTTGGCTTCAATCTCCCCCGCCTCAGCGATATCTTTGGGATTTCCATCTTGTATGTACCGTGTGATGTCTTCAGGAACACCATCCAAGAACTGCTCCATTTGTATGAGGAGATTCAGTTCTTCCAAGGTTTGAATGTTGTTTCCTGTTATCCAGGCCTCATAGTTTTTTGCAATGTAGTAGGCGTGTTTGGGAAATGACACCTCTGGTTTCCACTTTTGGGTTCTGAAGCGCCGACGGGCATGATCTGGGGTTATCCCCATTCGGTATCTGGCCTTGGTTAGAAAAAGTTTATAGTCATTCATTTGCTGCTTAGGCATTTCAGCTGCCACCTCTGCTAAAGGTCCACTGAGCTGTGACCTCAATTCTACCATGTACTGGTCTTTGGGAATGCTGTACCCAAGACAGGCTCTTTCAAAATTTTCCAAGAAGGCCTCGGTGTCATCACCTGCCTTGTAGGTGGGAAATTTCCTGTGCTGTGGAGCAATAATGGGCGCCGGGTTGTTAGGGTTGGCTGGCACATGCAGCCCAGCTTTTGCCAACTCCAGTTCATGTTTTCTCTGTTTTTCCTTCTCTTCATTCTCTTTTTGTTGTTTTTCCATTTCTTTTTGGTGCTTTTCCATTTCTCGGCGGTGGGCCAACTCTTCTTTTTCTTGTTTCCTTCGGTGGGCGAACTCTTCTTCCTCTAGTTTTCTTTTGTGTGCTGCCTGTTTGATTTGTTCTTCTCTTTCTTTCATCTCCATCTCTTTTTGTTTTATTTCCAGTTGTCGCCTGTGTTCAGCTTCTTTGATTTGTTCTTCGGCATTAATTTTTGCCTTAGAAGTCATGGTTCCTGTTTTCTTGTGTTGGGGTGCCCTCCGGTGTTTATCTTCTGAACTGCAGGCTCTGTTCCCTCCTGGAGTCTGCCTAGCAACAGTGCTTTTTTCCTTTTCTCTCTCTAGCTAATGTTCAATGAAGGGAAACCAGAAAAACCACTTTATTTGCATGCATATAAGTGCTGGTACTTGCCTCCTAATGGGAGGGCTATTGCATGACAAAAGACCCTCAACAGTCCCTTAATGACTTCTCGCTTAACATGCAAGCCACAAACTGCCAGAGAGAGCAGAAAAAAAAATTCTCTCTGGTTCCCTTTTAAAACCAACTGTTTCTCTCTGCTAAAAAGCCCTTAGCAGAGAAAAGAAAAATATAATATTCCTACTGGCTTCTGGATTCTGTTTATCCCGTAACCGCTGCTACACCATATCATAACCTTAGTCCCACATTTGGACCTTAGCGTCCAAAATATGGGGGTTAGCATGAAAACCTCCAAGCTTAGTTACCAGCTTGGACCTGGTACCTGCTGCCACCACCCAAAAAATTAGAGTGTTTTGGGGCACTCTGGTCCCTCTGAAAAACCTTCCCTGGGGACCCCAAGACCCAAATCCCTTGAGTCTCACAACAAAGGGAAATAATCCTTTTTCCCTTCCCCCCTCCAGGTGCTCCTGGAGAGATACACAGACACAAGTTCTGTGAAACTACACAGAGAGACTCCCCCTCTCTGTTCCCAATCCTGAAAACAAAAAGTACTTTCCTATTCCCCCAGAGGGAATGCAAAGTCAGGCTAGCAATCCAACACACAGATCTCCCCTTGATTTCTTCCTCCCACCAATTCCCTGGTGAGTACAGACTCAATTTCCCTGAAGTAAAGAAAACTCCAACAGGTCTTAAAAGAAAGCTTTATATAAAAAGAAAGAAAAATACAAATGGTCTCTCTGTATTAAGATGATACAACACCGGGTCAATTGCTTAAAAGAATATTGAATAAACAGCCTTATTCAAAAAGAATACAAATCAAAGCACTCCAGCACTTATATTCATGAAAATACCAAAGAAAAGAAACCATAGAACTTACTATCTGATCTCTTTGTCCTTACACTTAGAAACAGAAGACTAGAAGGTAGAAACTACTTCTCCAAAGCTCAGAGAAAGCAGGCAGGCAGAAAACAAAGACTCAGACACACAATTCCCTCCACCCAAAGTTGAAAAAATCCGGTTTCCTGATTGGTCCTCTGGTCAGGTGCTTCAGGTGAAAGAGACATTAACCCTTAGCTATCTGTTTATGACAGAAGGGTCTGGCAGCCAGAAGCCCAGACCGGCAGCGGGCTGTGTAGGGCTGGTGGCCGGGATCCCAGAAGGGCAGTGGGCTGAGCGGCTCAGCTCACTGCCGCTCAGGGGTTCCATCCTCCGGCTCCTGCCAGCCGGGATCCCGGCTGCCAGACCAACTCAGCCGAGTGCCAGTCTGGGGTCCTGGCCCTGCCCACATACGGTGGGTACCTACCTTCTCCCTGGTTCTGGCCCATTTTCTTCCTCTCTCTGCACTGAGCTGAGAGTGGGAGTCAACCGAGCACAGGGCTGGGGGTGAAGGGTCTGGCCAGGAGCTAGAATGAAGGAGGGGGATCAGGGTTGGGGCAGGAGGTTTTCGTGTGGGGGCACTTACCTGGACAGCTCCCATGTGGTGAGAGGGGTGCAGGTGGGAATGTGAGTGAGGGTGCAGGGGCTCCCGTTTGGTGCTCAGGGTGGGGGTGGGGATGTGCAGGGTGCATGGGATGTGGGTGGGACTGGGGATGTGGGGGGTTCAAGAGTCAGGGCAGAGGGCTTTGGGCATGTGAGGAGGGCGCAGGTGTCAGGGTAAGGGGGCTGGGTATGTGTGGGGGTGCCAGTCAGGGCTGGGGTCATGGGGGGGTCAAGGAGTCAACAGAGGTCTGGGTGGTACAGGGTTCAGGACAGGGGCCTGGGTGTGTGTGTTTGGGGGGGTCAGGGCTCAGGGCAGAGGGTTGGGTGACTGCATCCCCCTATAACTCCCTCCCCCCACTCCTTGTCATGACTACCTCCTCCTGGGACCCCATCTCCTATCTAAGCCTCCTTGCCCCTTATCTCCTGACTGCCCCAACCCTTATCCACACCCCCACACCCAGACAGACCCCCTGGACTCCCATGCCTATCTAATCGCTCCACGCCCCCTGACAGGACCCCCAGAACTCTGGACCCATACAACCCCCCCACTCGCTCTCTGCCTGCCACAACCCCTCTCCACACCTCTACCTCCTGGCAGTCCCCCCAGAACGCCTGACTCATCCAACCCCCCCCCAGTTCCTTGTCCTCTGGTCACCCCCTATCCACCCCCCAAACAGACCCCGGGACTCATATGCCCCATCTAACACCCCTGCTCCCTGACTCCTCCCTCCAAAGATCCCCGCCCCTAACCACTCCCCAGTATACCACCCCCTATCTAACCCCCTGCTCCCTGACTGCCCCTCCAGAGAACCCCACGCCTAACCATCACCAGTATACCACCCCCCATCTAACCTCCCTGCTCCCTGACTGCCCCCTCCAGAGATCCCCGCGCCTAACCACCCCCAGTATACCACCCCCCCATCCAACCCACCCTGCTCCCTGACTGCCCCCTCCAGAGATCCCCGCCCCTAACCACCCCCAGTATACTACCTCCTATCCAACCCACCCTGCTCCCTGACTGCCCCCTCCAGAGATCCCCACCCCTAACCACCCCCCAGTATACCACCCCCCATCTAACCTCCCTGCTCCCTGACTTCCCCCTCCAGAGATTCCCGCCCCTAACCACCCCCAGTATACCACCCCCCCATCCAACCCACCCTGCTCCCTGACTGCCCCCTCCAGAGATCCCCGCCCCTAACCACCCCCCAGTATACTACCTCCTATCCAACCCACCCTGCTCCCTGACTGCCCCCTCCAGAGATCCCCACCCCTAACCACCCCCCAGTATACCACCGCCCATCTAACCTCCCTGCTCCCTGACTGCCCCCTCCAGAGATTCCCGCCCCTAACCACCCCCAGTATACAGCCCCCCATTCAACCTACTCTGCTCCCTGACTGCCCCCTCCAGAGATCCCTACACCTAACCACTCCCTAGTATACCACCCCCCCATCCAACCCATTCTGCTCCCTGACTGCCCCTTCTAGAGATCCCTACCCCTAACCACTCCCTAGTATACCACCCCCCAATCCAACCCACCCTGCTCCCTGACTGCCCCCTCCTGAGATCTCCGCCCCTAACCACCCCCAGTATCCACTCCCAATCCTGCTCTCTGTCCCTTGACTGCCCCCACCCCCTAGCCACCCCCCCCCCCCCAGCCCCAGAGCCAGACACCTTACCATGAGGCTCCTCGCTCATCCGGAGCCCTGCTCCGCCCCGCCCCTCAGAGCGCTGTGCGAGCGGCAGCAGGGCTCCAGGTGAGCGGGGAGCGTCTTTCCCTCCCCACGGAGCCAAACGCTGCCCCGCGGGAGCGCGCAGCCCCAGCCCCCAGAGCGCTGCGCGGGCGGCGGCAGGGCTGTGGGGGAAGGCGGCTTGCTGCGCTAAACCAGCGCTCCGGCGCGGGACCGCGGACCCCGCAGCTTGCCGCGTCCGCAGGATTTTTAATGGCACGTGGAGTCCCAGCAGGCAGCCGCGTGCCATTAACAATTGGCTCCCGTGCCATGTTTGGAACGCGTGCCATAGGCTGCCGACCCCTGCCCTAGATGCTGCTATTATCTCCGTCTACTATGATTAAAACCTGAGCTAAAATGTCAGGTGCCAACGAGCACATTCTGTGACATGGCTTCTGGGACTCTGCCTCAAAGAGAGATGGCTGCTGACAGGGGCCTCTGAGACGCCAATGTGCTATTTATGGCTGATGTTTCCTCACGGGGAAAATTCACAGTCTGGCTCTGTGCACCTATTAGCAATATGTCTGTTACTGGGGCCCCAGATCTAGTATGGACAGCAGAAAGGTGACTTCAGGGCACAGCATTTTGCAGAAACAAATTGTCAGTGATAATCATCATTCATATTTTTCCTGTAACGGTAGTGACTAAAATCCAAATACATCCACGTTTGCATGTGGAGAGTCAGTCTGCTGTAGTCTTCTTAATTCTCCCACATATGATTTTTATAGAGGCTCAAGGAAAATTCAGGAAATGGAAATGGTTTTACAAAACAGTGTCAAAATTATCTTGACACATAGCAAGTTCTTTCAATATAGAGGACTGATTCATACTGTTAAATTTAAGTGTGCACCAGCTGTTTCCTGGATAAATTCCTGTTCATGGGGTGGAGGAGTGTTTAACTCACCCAAGAAAACTCCCCATGATCTGAATTTTGGCTTAACAGCAGTAGTTCCAACATCAACTGTCACCATAAAAAGATGCAGCCTTAACAGCAAACATTTTGCAAATGAAAATGTGCCATAGTCATAGTTTTCAAGGGTATTTTAGGGATTGCTGTCTGTCCTGGTGCTGCTTAGAAGTTCCATCTGTGTAATAAGGATTTCAGGTCTTTGGAGGGTAAATACATGCATGTGCTGATAGCATCAAGGTATTCTATGATTATTGTAAAATAGTATCATAGCATAGCATAGGAGAATCTGATCATGACAATGTATTTTCATCTAGCCTACCAGTCTAACATCCCTTTTGAGCAATTCTCATCAGCCAATTAAGGAGCAGGTGGGAGGGCAGGGACAGTGCACATGGGGCACATATCCAGTACTCCGTAGCCTGGAAGATGGTTGAGACAGAAGCTGTGGTATCCAGGAGGACCCCTACATGCAAAGAAAGAATCCCAAGGAACATATTGAAGAGATTAAAAGCTAAAGTTTCACAGGAGCTTCCTAAGCTGCACCCACAACATTTCTGTGTGATCTAACGTTTCTGCACACAAATCTGGATTTGGACTTAGAAGTGTCCCCTTCAAGTATATATGCAGTTACCAGCTTTTCCCCTCAAATGTAGGCTTTGCAACCTCATTGAGGTACATGTGAAAAATGTGCAGGCCTAACTTCAGGGGCTTTTTTAGAAACTGGGTCCTGAAGGTACAGTGCTGTCTCCAGTACAAAATGAGTTCAGATTTTTTTTCTGTTCATTCCTTGTTTTATATTTCTACAAGGAAGGAGGATACACTTTTTAGTTTAAGTTAATTGTTATTTCCATTTCTTCTCCACTCTCAAATCTTTGTAATGAAAAATTTCAGGCCCTGATATCTTGACCCTCTTGGTTGCATCAGAAATTAGCCGCTGCCCCAACACTCCCAGGCCAACATGTCGAGGATATTTGCACAAGCCAACTCACTCAGGGATACTGAAGGGCTGGAGGAAGAGATGGTTTGTGCTGAAACATGATGGCTGCCTTCACTACTACAAACACAAGAATGTAAGGAGAAGAGAGTGTGATGAGAAAGCAAACAGTGCCATAGTTTACAACAGAGAGGTGCAGCAGTGTTGTACTCAAACATGAAATGGAAGTGTGCTCAGATATTTTGACATCTAATGCCTAGGACTGCTATCATCTGGATGGGTATTTTCTGCATAGATGTTAACAGGAGGCTCCCTCACTTCAAGCTCATGGCCAAATTCTACCTTCCTTTACACCCATGCAACTCCTTTGAAGACATTACTTCAAGAATAGCAATATTAGGCTTTGGTGAATTCTGTTTCTATCTTGTGGTTAGGGTTCTACAGTGTGTTATGAACAAAGACAGAACACAGGCTCAGAGAGACATGAAGTGAGGTGGTAATTTTAGAAGTGCAGGAGCTCTAGACCCATATACTGAGATAAATATTTTTAAAATTAGCCATGAGCATGGGACTTCTGCACACAAGTGCAAAATTGTGGAGGGGCCAGCCACAGCAAGGCTGGGATGTACAGGTACTGCACAAGATTTATGTCACAGTTAGCACTAGGCTCCCCCAAAAGAAAGCCAGATGGTGCCCCATAAGGGATAATGTTTGAACTGGCCAAAAATTCTCTCAAGACTTCCACCACAATGTGGACCTCTGGATACACTCTTACATGCTGTCTCTTAATGGCATAATCCAGGCATAAATCAGCAGACTGGCAAGATGGTGGCTTACTGTTTGTGTCAAATATAAATATATGAGTGCTTCAAAGTTTCTTCTTCTTTGTAATTATATTAATTGCAGTTTTCCTTTAAATCTGCTTACCCTGAGCACCACCAGAACAGAAGTTGTATATCTTAAATACTGCTGGACAGTTCCTAAGGGTTCCAATGGTTGCATTTCAACCTGTATCCAGCAGATGGAGGATTTTGATAACGGATATTTTTCAGACTTGCTGTGCCTAGAAGAGCAGCCGAATTGATCTGCTCCACAATCCTATTATAGCACAATTTGCAAGGCACTTTAGTAGGTGCTGCATATAATGACAAATTTCCAGTCCCTTCCCTTATGTAACTTTGCAACAAAGTTACTCAAGCAGAAAGTTATGCTTCCAAAATTAAATATCCTGATTTCTAAGTGTGTCTATTTTTGATCTTTTATAGTCAAACACTTCATAGCTTCTAAAAAGATACATTTCCATGAACTCAAGCATTAGTTTCCTCACTTTTAAAGCAAGATTAAATGCAGGAAGTTATGAGGGTCAAATTCAGGGCTAGAGCCTTAGCTCTGTGGAGCTATGCTGAGTTACACCAGCTGAGAATCTATCCATCCCTCCCTCTGGAGTAAACCCAACTCTCAGGGCGGTCTCTGGGCCAAATAACATAAATGATGGTGTCAACTGGCCAGAAAATATTTGTAAGTAGATGCAAGGGATAAATTAGAGTAATTGGCAGTGACTTGGCAGTCAATGGATGTGCAACATAAGTGTAATGTAGACAGTAAGGGGTGCAATGAGAGGCATAGCAGGCAGAAAATAATAGGAAGATGCAATATACAGCAAGCCCCACTCTCTAACATACATCCTCCTTTCAGTTGCTTTTCCTATTACTACCATTTCTCCCCGCCTCCAGTGCACCCTCTCTCAGATGTATGTTACACACCTCCCGAATGATAAATCACTGGAGCACTACTGACTTAAAACTGGAATGAAGCAGGGATGAATTCAACTCTTCATGTTCTCGGTTGTTTCTAATGTTCTCAAATATTTTATAAAATGTCCTTTACATAGAACTAATATGTCAACTTCAGACAGATAAGCAATCACCCAGAAACTGTGGTCCCTTTTGCAGCATTCTAACTTGTGCCCACGGTATAGAACTTTTAGGAACAGGAAAAAGCCTACTGTTCCAAACACATAGATGCTTTTAATTGGCCTATCGTCATTGTACCTTCTTGTCTAGGTGGCTTTTTCCTGTGCATAATTGCAACCCTTAATCCCATTTTTCTAAGGAAACAAATCTAGCTCCGTTTTGTACTAATTTATGCCTTAGGCTTCAACAGTCTTCTCTGGGAACTTCTTCTAGGGCCTGTGCCAGCTTCCACCAACATAATCCGGGCATAGGCCCCTGTAATGGAAAGTCAAATCATGGGAGTAGGAATGCAGCAGCACACAGCACCAGAACCCCTCAGCCACCCAGCAAAAAATGTACACTGCAGGCCAGGGAAGGCGTATTGCCAAAGCATTTGGGGATGGAGAGATGCTATGAATCAGCACATCTCCTCAGCTGCCTCCACTAGCTAGCAGAACTCCCGTAGAGGCCCAAGTGGAAGAAATACCACCTCCATTGAATTCTCCTGGTGGGTATTGGTCCCAGTGCAGTTTGCACCTTCATGTGGTAACATCTGACAGCAGATCTTTATTATGCTTTTACAGAAAGAAATTGAATTACTCCAGTGTAAACTGGTGTGACTCAGAACAGATGTTAGTATTGTATATCTAGGCTTATAATGGAGTTTGTGCACTGGACTCAAATGCCCCTTTACAGTAGTTGTAACATTTAGTTAGCACTCAGGAGGTAGATTGGTCAGAGAGGGGCACATCCCTTCTATGAACTACATGAGCTGTCATTTCAGCTTGACTCTGCCCAGGCCTCTGATGGCCATGCTTAACACAAGTATTAGCAGATTAACTCTCTGTTATCTATTTGCATAGCCACAGCTACAATTAAGGTTGCCAACTTTCTACTCGCACAAACCTGAACATCCTTGCCCTGCCCCCTGCCCCCCCTCTACTCTGAGACCCCGCCCCTGCCCCACCCCTTCTCCTAGGCCCCGCTCACTCCATCCCCCCTCACTCACTCGCTCATTTTCACCGGGCTGGCTCAGGGGGCTGGGGGTGCAGGCTCTGGTGTGGGGCCAGAAATGAGGAGTTCAGAGTGCAGGAATGGGCTCCAGGTTGAAGCAGTGGGCTGGGATGCGAGAGGGGGTGAGGGCTCTGGCTGGGGGTGTGGGCTATGGGATGGGGCCAGGGATGAGGAGGGGGCTGTGGGCTGGGGGTGGAGCTCCAGGCTGAGGCAGGGAGTTGGGGTGTGGGAGGAGGTACAGGCTCTGGGCTGAGGGTGTGGGTTTTGGGGTGGGGCCAGAAATGAGGGGTTCAGGGTTCAGGAGAGGTCTCTGGGCTGGGGCAGGGGTTGGGATGCAGTGGTGTGATGGCGCTTGGTGGGGGTGCAGGCTCTGATGTGGGGCTAGGAATGAGGGGTGTGGGGTAAAGGAGGGTTCCAGGCTGGGATGGAGGGGTTCGGAGAGTGGGAGGGAGATTAGGGCTGGGGCGGGGGGTTGGGGTGCCAGGGGCCTCAGAGGTGCAGGCTCCAGATGGCGCTGTCCATGTCACTCCTCTGGCTCCTACATGGAGGCAGGGCCAGGCAGCTCTGCACGCTGCCCCATCCACAGGTGCTGCTCCCACAGCTCCCATTGGCTGCAGTTCCCAGCCAATGGGAGCTCTGGGGGTGGCGCTTGGGGTGGGGGCAGTGTGCAGAGCCCCCAGCTGACTCTATGCCTAGGAGCTGGAGTGGGGACATGCCAGCTGCTTCCTGGGAGCTGCACAGCATAGATACTAGCAGGGAGCCTGCTACTGGACAGTCAACCGGACAGTCAACGGCCCAGTCAGTGGTGCTGACTGGAACCGCCAGGATCGCTTTTCAACAGGGTGTTCCGGACACCTGGTCACCGTAGTTACACTAGTCACTTGATACCTGTCCTTGCAGTAGCAGAAGATGTTGCATGTCTACTTTATTGTTTAGCCCTTTTTTACATGAATATTAGGCCTAGATAGAAAATGGAAGTGATTTCTGTGGACATTTCTCCTTTTTGAGAGGTGGGGGGAAATCAAAGTATTTTGATTCAGAAATGCTGTGGTGGTACCTCCTGCTTCCATCTGAATAGGCTAGGCTTCAGGACTGGACTACATCTCTCATAATGCACCACAGTCTCTCCTCTTGTTGAGCAGAGGCAATATATAACCTGAGTCCCTGGCTATGGTGCAGAATGGAAGATATAGTTCAGCTGAGGAGCACAGCCCATAGAGGAGAATGGAGACATGAGGAAACCAAACTACAACTCCCATGAGGTACCATGGTAGCATATTCAAACTGAAATAGTTTGGTGTTCAGGTATTTTTTTTTGACAAAAAAATAAAAAAAAAATCCATGGAAAGCAGGCACTTTTTGCAAAAAAAAATTATTTTTCAACATTTTCACCATAGATACAAGAGCTCACATTCAAAACACAAGTCTAAGATGATGAGAAGATTTAGTTGAGGATGTTCCTGCTTTGAGCAGGGGGTTGGACTCGATGACCTCCTGAGGTCTCTTCCAACCATAATCTTCTGTGATTCTATGCTTCTAAGAAAAAAGGATGGGCTTTCTGTAATCTCTGGAGCAGAGTTTATTTTTATTTTCAGATTCAGAGTCAACCTCCCACTCTTTGCTACCACAGCTCTAGAAAGGATTCATTTCTCTAGTCAGGACTGCTTAACATCTGGTAGTTACACTAAGGGAGCAACAACCTTCAGTGACCATCCTTATGAAGTTTGCATTATAAAGTAGGATTCTTGGTGTAGAAAGTTGAATAAACCTCACAGAGAGTGAGGGGGAAAACTTCAAAAAAGGGTCTGAGTCCAGCTTTCCTTTTTGTAGCTTGGCTAATCATTTGAACAATCCCATCCTTGGAAGGTCCTGCAACCCTCCTCCCCACAAAACTCCTTTTCCCAAGAGGCAATGGCTCCTCCTATGTGATCCTGCTTTCTTAGTCGTGGGCTATAGCAGCCTGCTACCCCCTCTGACAATTGCAGGGAGAGCCTCCTGTACCTTCTTTCTCCTGGCACTGTCAATAGGCAACCTGATAGGCCTTTTTCTCTGCCTCCACTGAGATTCCTATCAAACACTAAAATTAGAGCTAGCAGAGTTTATTTAATTATTAATAAAACAAAAAACTTTGAAATGATACAGACCCATCAAACTGTACACATAGCTCACCTATGTAACTGGAGGGGAAGGTAACAGCATGGTAGGTCCTCTCTAGCTCTTGGGAGAGGGAGGATGTCTTCCCTCCCCATTGCCCTGTCAGTCAATGACCTGTAGGCCAGAAGGGACAACTGTGATCATCTAATCAGACCCCCAGTGTAACACAACCCATAGAACTTCCTCAAAATATTCTCTAGAGCATATTTTTTAGAAAAACATCCAATCTTGATTTAAAAATTTTCAGTGATGGATTTTTTTTGGTCATCCCTGCCGGGGCCCCATCGAAACTGTTGGAATTGGGCCCCACACTTCCTAAAGTTGGCCCTGGTGAGGGGCACTGTCAGAGCAGGGGGCTGCGGGTTGGGAGTGAAGGGCACCGGTGGCGCTGGAGGGGCTGCAGGTCGGGAGTGAGGGGCACCAGCAGACCTCGTGGGGGGGACCCAGGGGGCTGCTGGTCAGGGAAGGAGGGGCACTGGCCCGGCTGGGGGCTGTGGGTTGGGAGTGAGGGACGCTGGCAGAGAGAAGGGGAGGAACCAAGAGGGCTACAGCTCGGGAGTGAGGGGCACTGGCGGAGCACGGGGCTGCGGGTTGGGAGTGAGAGATGCCGGTGGAGCAGGGGACCTGCGGTTCGGGAGTGAGGGGCACCGGTGGTGCTGGGAAGGGGAGTGCGGGTTGGGAGTGAGGGGCACCGGCGGAGCAGGGAGGTTGTGGGTCAGGAGCGAGGGGCACCGGCGGAGCCGAGGGTTGGGGGTCAGGAGTGAGGGGCATCGGTGGCTCTTGGGGGGGCTGTGGGTCGGGAGTGAGGGGCAGCGGCCGAGCCGGGGTCTGCGGTTTGGGAATGAGGGGACTGGCGGAGCAAGGGGCTTCGTGTCAGGAGTGAGGGGCATCGGTGGCTCTTGGGGGGGCTGTGGGTCAGGAGTGAGGGGCACTGGCAAAACAGGGGGCTGTGGGTCAGGAGTGAGAGGCACCGGTGGTTCTGTGGGGGCGCTGTGGGTCGGGAGTGAGGGGCACCGGTGGAACTGGAGGCTGCGGGTTGGGAGTGATGGGCACCGGTGGTGCTAGGGGGGACTGCGGGTCGGGAGTGAGGGGCACCAGCAGAGCAGGGGGCTGCGGGTCGGGAGTGAGGGGCACCCTGCATCACGCATGAATCTCCAAGGCCCCGTGATGAAGGACTTGGGGGCTTTATATCCCGCTGGCACCCCCACGCCCCAGCGATGCTGATGGCCGCCCTGCTCCTGCTGCTGGTGCTGCTGGCCCTGGCCGTGCTGGGGGATGGATGGGGGGCTTGCAGGGGGGGCGGCTCAAGCACCCTGCCTGGCCCCTGGGCCCTGCCCCTGGTGGGGGGGCTGCCCCACATGCTGCAACCCAAGCGGCCCCTGCACCTGCTGGAGCTCGCCCGGCACTACAGGCCCGTCTACCGGCTCCACTTCGGGGCCAAGGGTGAGCGGGGCCGGGACCCCTCTGCTGGACCCCCGGGGCCCCCTTCCTTCCCCTCTGTTCCTGGCTCCTCCCCCACCGGGCTCCCTTCCTTCCCCCCTGTGCCTGATCCCCTCCCCCACTGGGCCCCCTTCCTTCCCCCCTTCCCCCCTGGGCTTACCCCTTCCCTGATCTGTCCCAAGTGGGGTTCCCTCCCCTCCTGGGTCCCCCCATTAACCCCCCTGCGTGTGCCCCCAGACGTGCTGGTGCTGAACAACGTGGAGTCCCTCCATCAGGCGCTGACCCAGAAATGGTCCAGTTTCGCCGGGTGCCCCCTAAGCTTTTTCGGTAATGGGGGGCTGGGGTCTGAGATGGGGTCTTGGGGCTGGTTTGGGGGGGCTGTTGGCAGGTGAGGGATGTGTTGCAAGAGGGTTGGGGGGGCTGTTCTTGAAGGTATTGGGGGGGTCAGCCCCTCCTCCAGCTCTCGGAACTCCGACTCCCCTGGGCTCTGCCATCAGTAGGGTCCAGAGTTAATGCTGGAACGGGAAAGAGGCAGGTCCTGGGGGCTTGGGTGGGGGTGGGGCTGGGGGCGGGGGTCTCTTCCCGCCTGGTCACTAACCCTCCCCCCCAGCCCCCGCAGTGGATCTCATCTGTCCCTGGGCAACTTCACCCCCAGCTGGTGGCTGCAGCGCAAAGTGGCTCACTCGGCCCTGGCCTGTGCCCAGCGCCTGCAGCTGGACCCGGTTCTAGGGCAGCCATGCTCTGCCAGGTGAGGGCTTCACTTCGACCCCCCGCAATGACCCCCTAAGCACAGGGAAATACCACCCCCAATAGGGACCCGCTTCATCTTAGTGACCCCAGGATCCCCCCTAG
This sequence comes from Gopherus flavomarginatus, assembly GCF_025201925.1. NCBI lineage: Eukaryota > Metazoa > Chordata > Testudines > Testudinidae > Gopherus > Gopherus flavomarginatus. Next base: position 7,956,118 of record NC_066629.1, on the reverse strand, counting down.
GAATCTCCCTTCAACTCCAGGAACTCCCCCCAGGGACCCCCTAAGCCCAGGGAACTCTCACACCCCATAGGGACCCCCTTCCTCCCACGAACCCCCCCAGGAACCCCCCTTCACCTCTGGGGACCCCCCAGGGACCTCCTAACCCCCAGGGAAATACCACTCCCCATAGGGACCTGCTTCATCCTAGAGACCCCAGAGATCCCCCTCAGGAACTCCCCTTCACCTCCGGGGACCCCACAGGGACCCCCTAACCCCAGAGAAATACCACCCCCCATAAGGACCCGATTCATCCCAGGGACCCCCCTTCACCTCCGGGGACCCCCCCTGGGATTGCTTACCCCCCATAGGGCTCCTTTACCCTGGGGACCCCCCCAACCGAGAACCCCCCAACATCTCACTTCCCACCCATCGCCCCAGGAACCTGGATCTGCCCTGGCCCCTCCCCCGGGGACCCGCCTTGGCGGGGGGGGGGTCACGGGCCCAGGGCGCTGCCCCCACTTGACCTGTCTCTGCCCCCCAGGTTTTCCGTAGCTATGAGGGGGCACTGTGGACGCAGCACAAGACTTCTCGCTGCAGACATGTCGCACTATCTGCGCCCTGGCCTTCGGCCCCATGGTAGGTGAGGTGGGCGCCCCAGGGGACCCCGGCGTCCGGGGGTGGCAAGGAGTGCCCTGAGGGGATCCCGGCGCCCGGGCAAGTGGGAAGCGCCCTGAGGGGACCCTGGTGTCTGGGCAGGGGGGGCAGGGACTCACCCCTAGGGGACCCCGGCATCTGGGGAGGCAGGGAGCTCTCACAGGGGACCGCGGTGTCTGGCGGGGGGAGTGCCCTGAGGGGACCCAGGTGTCTGGGTGGGGGAGCGGGCAGCGAATCTAAGATACCCAGATGTCCAGGCGGGGAGGTGACGGGGGCGCTGTGGGGCAGGGACTGGCACTGTTGGGAGGGGAGGAGGTGTCGCTGTGGGGCACGGGAGGTGGCGAGGGAGCTGCAGGGGGCGCTGTGGGGCGGGGAGGGGCTGTTGCTGTGGGGTGTGGGAGGTGGCAAGGGAGCGTCAGGGGGTGCTGTGGGGTGGGGGTGTCATTGTGGGGTGCGGGAGGTGGTGGGGGAGCTGCAGGGGGCACTGTGGGGCAGGGAGGGGGTGTCGCTGTGGGGGGCCAGCAGGCGGTGGGGCAGCTGTAGGGTGGAGTGGGGAGGGGGTGTCGCTCTTGGGGGCCAGCAGTGGTGCCGCAGTCTCAATCTCGGGGTCCCCCCCAGGTGTTTCCCAGCGGGGCACTGCGTCGGCTCCTGCAGGAGGTTCGGTTCTGAGATGCCTTCGTCTGGGCCCAGATCCAGCAGCACCAGGTGGGGGCTGGGGGGTGTTCCCTGGGGGATGGAGCTGCTGGGTAGGGCTAGGGATTCTCCGGGTTGAGGGGTGTCCCTGGGGGCAGGGTACGGGGTGTGGGTCTCTGGGGTATGTGGTGTTAGGGTCCCTGGTGAGGGGCTTGGGGGCTGGGGTGTGGGTCTCTGGGTGGGAAGTGATCCTAGGGGACCCAGGTGGCCAGGCGCGGGGGCAGCAGGGGGCACCCTGTGTAAAATTCTCTGGAAAATAGTTTCCTCTTCACCATCTTCAGGGAAATGTGCTTTCCACCATTAGGGGTTTTTGAAATACCTTAATTTCTTTTGCTCTGAATTTAGCTGCTGCTAATTGAAGGTTAGTAATTGCTGAAAGTAGACTTCCCACCAATAGGACATGCTGTGCTACCGATCACTATTTGGACAAAGGAGCTTAACTTCTTTTTTTCAATTGGGTGAATTTTTGCAATGTTATCCTTCTTCCCCTCTTTCTCCCCGCCACCTCAGTGCCATATAATACAAAGAATGGAAAGTGCACTTTGAAAAGTTTGTCAAATTCTATAAGGATAGGCATGGTGTAAGCGGGTATTAGAGAACATGTCCTAGGATTAATTCAGTATATACAAATAAAATTCAGAGTTGTTTACAGTTAAACTAGATACATTTTGATTCTCCAGAATTATTTCAAAACTTCTACGTCCTTTGGTGGGTAGGAGGTTCAAACTAAGCCTTACCAGTTTATAATGGTCAAGACTTGATTTGGAGGTTTTTAAAACTGAGATTTTAAAATAATGGGGCAGTGGTTGTCTTTAAATCCCCTACTCAGATTAGGAAAGCTTAACTTTAAATTCTGAACCACAGAAGTGAATTAATGTTTTTTTTAATTTGTATCTGTTTTGTTGATGTATGGAAAACTCTTGAAGAATATAATTACTCAGACTCCTAGCAGGATAAGCTAGTACATCACTTCAGTACCTCTTCAAGACCTTGCTTAGATTATAGGATTATTCTGCTTGAAAAAGGAAGATTAATGTTGTGGCACCTTTTATGGCTCTTTTAATGAAGATGAGCAGAGATTTAGATTTGACCAACTCTAGCTCTAAAGCTCAAGAGAGTTGCTACTGTCAGTTCCTTCTCTGCTCAACTTGTCCAGTCTTTGGACTGACGCTGTGGAAGTAGCTGCTTAGGCGCAAGAACTCATGTTAATATTTAGATCTCAAATCTTTAGAAGCTCAGAACAGTAAGGTGGCATCCCAAAGAAACATGGCTGTGGTTTGCCAGCTCTTAATCATTTTGGGCGTCCAAGTCCCATACCAGTTTTGAAAATCAACAGTTCAGTCTTATTACTTGAAACTTAGACACCCCAACTTGAAGTCTAGTCACTCTCTTTTAATACATAAATTTGTGTATATGTTCCTGGTTCTTCTTTGAGTGATTTATCACGTGTATTCCTCAATAGGTATGGGTGCTTGCCACGTGCACCAGTGCCGGAAGTTTTTCCCCTAGCAGTACCCGTGAGGAAGCACTCCAGCAACCCCTGGAGTGGCGCCTCCATGGCGCGGTATAAGGGAAGCTGCAAGCTCCCCCCACCCTCAGTTCCTCCTTGCAGCTGGTGAAGGTGCTTTGGAACTGCCCTACTCCAGCTTTGCTGAAGCTCGTCCCCAGAACGGCTTGTTCGTTCAGTGTATGTACCTGTAGTTAGTTAGTTACTTTACTTTAGCTAGAGCGCCCGGGCCGGGGCATGCCCCATGCCCTGGGTTTCAAGTCATGTGACACTTGGAGGTGATTTGGGCCACTGAGTGATCTGCACACGGACTGTCTGCACTGTTTGGAGGAAAGCCATCTCAGCGATCGCTGCAAGATTTGCAAGTCGTTTAAGCCTCGTACCAAGAGAGAAAGGGACATTAGGCTCCGGGCTATCCTGATGGAGTCGGTGCTGACCCTGGCTCCGGCGCGCCGCTCTGAGTCACCGCCAGGCACCGCGATGTCGGTGCGTGGTGACCTTCAGTGCCATTGACTAGTTGGCACCGCTCCCCATCCACAGGGCACGCCAAGAAGGCTAAGAAGAGGCCGCCTTCGCCCCGGCACTGGAGTAAACCCGGGACAGAGGCTAGTCCTCAGGCAGTCCTTGGGCAGTCCTCGATCCTCTACGCTTCCGACTCAAGTTGAGCAGAGTAGCCCAGCCCATTCGGTGCAGGCCTCCCCAGATGTCCTCCATGCCGGAGGCCCCGCAGGCAGCCCAGGATGTTATGTCCATGCCGGCACCAGGAGCACCGCTGATGTCGGCCCAGTGCTCTAGAGGCAAGTCGCCACTGGGATCTCTGCAGTTGCTCCCAGCTCGGTACTGGTCTCAGTCGAGAGAATGTTCCTGACACCGTTCGACTCCCAGTGACCGTTCAGGACAAAGTCCTTGTGAATTGCCCTCGATGCCTACCAGGCTATCTAGTTGGGTTCCATCTGACCGAGACTCTGGGCACTGCTCCGCCTTGAGGAGTGAATGCCATCGTGACCAAGGCAGACATCGCCAAAAGTCCTCATCTCAGAGGGGTTATCGCAGCCAGTCGTGGCACAGATGTAAATGTCATTCCCGTTCGGTGTCCTGCTCCAGGACCTTGCCACGGCACCACTTCCGCAGGCCTGAGCGTCGATCACCAGTGTCTTGCCGTCACGGGTCCACCTGCCAGAGCCGAACACGGAGCATCTGTTAGACAGTACCGGTCTTCCACGTCAGGATCGTGGTCCCGTGGTCAGCATCGCTCCTGGTGCTGCCGCTCCTCCCAGTCCGGGGACAGCGGCAGGTCGTATATCAGCCCAGCCTCCCTTTGTAGTCGTCCATCAATAGGTTGGGCCAGTGGCACCAGGCCCCATGGCTAGCCCAATTGTACTAGTGGGCACTGTGTCCCCCAAGACAGCCCCTGGTAGGGGCTCACTCGGTGGCTGGAGCCTCAGAAAGACCATCGGCCTCCCTCTCCAGACCTCAGAGGAAAGAGTCGGTGAGATGTACATCCTCAGCACCATGCCCAGAGACCTACCACATGGTGGACCCTCCAGTGATGGTGGACACACAAAGTACCATGCTGGCCTCATCGCCCTCCCTGGATGAGGCGATTACGATTCTGCCTCCCTCTCCCAGGAGGACTTTAGGACCCATCAAGAACTCATAAAAAGGCTGGCATCAAGCCTCCACCTCCAAGCAGAGGAGATGGAGGAGCCCTCAGACTCCCTGTTTAATGTGCTGTCCTCCTTGGCACCGGGCAGGGTGGCCTTGCCTCTCCATGAAGAGGTGGCAAAAATTTCAAATGCCCTGTGGCAAACATAGGCCTCACTGGCCCCCATCTCTAACAGACTGGAATGCAAGCAGGGCCAGTGCAAGGATATTTTGTGCCCTAGGCGAAACTTCCATCTTGCCCCCGCCTCCGAAAAAAATCACATACCTTATACACAATTCACGGTCATGAAATTGTGCCCCAGACCATTTTTTTTTATCTGCCATGAGGCTGCATCAACTGTAAACCAAAAAAAATGGAATTTTATTCCTATCAGTCCTTTTTCTTGTTCACTATTAAAAGTAAAGGATAGAGAATGCATGTCACTTACTATAATTAACTATTTGAATTTCATCAACTGTTTGACGTAAATATTGATTAAGAGATCAAGATGACTTTCCCTTAAAATTAAGCAATGTTGATTGTAATCAGAAATACACCGTTTTTAGTCACGTATACGTCCTTCCTTCATATAAAAATCTGACTGGGAGTGCTGCAGAACCCATTCTGCCTAACTAGCCATGCACCTCCGAATGATTAAAAACATCAAATGGTACAAACTCAATTTGAATGAAAAATTCCATTTTCTAACTAAATAGGTCACACACACTCAAAAGGTTGCTAAGTGCTCTCTGTGGTGGTATGTTCATCTGCTCTAAATGCCTACTAACTTCCCTGTGAAAATAATCTTTGTCTTTGATCCAATGAAAGCAGGATGGAAAAGCTCCCTCCACAGAAAACCTAAGACATGATGGCTGGATGACATAAACAGACACCTGTTCCTCACAGGCACTACCTCATAACATGCCAATTTTGCTCAGGACAGAACATCACAGAGGAATATTATGCAGTCAGTGGTCTTTACACTGGCCAAGCAACAGCACGACAACTAACCTAACCAGTCCATCCAACTTTTTTGACTGCTTCTTGGGCACTGGTGAGGGGTAACGGTGCCAGACTGAGCCCGGTGATGGGTGCAGTACAAGTCCACAAACTGAGGGAAGGTGCTGGGCCTAGAGTCCTGCTGAGACTGCTGTCCTGCACCAAGTGGAGCACAGCCTCCATGAGGAGAGAACTCAAACAAATATCACGCTCCTTCTGCATGATTCCCCCAAGCACTTCTTCAGGCAGCTGCTATGGGCGTCACTCACAGGCTTAGGCCTGCCTGTTGCAGGCAAAACACAGCAGCAGGGCTTAAAACTCAGACAGGGCTGCCCAGAGGATTCAGGGGGCCTTGGGCAAAGGAAAATTGGGGGCCCTTTCCATAAAACATTTGCAATACTATAGTAACGTGTATTAGGAAATGTAAAAAATAAATAGTGAAATACATTCAAAAATTAACTTGTAATAATTTGAAAATACACTAAATACATTATTTAAAAACATTAAAAGCTGTAATGGTCTGTATACATTTGCAATTACATAATGAGCAGATGATGGGTGATTGTGATGATTGGTACCAATGGGCTGTCGCTGCCTGGGGGTGTGCTGTTGTTGCCGAGGGCTGGGTGGGGAGCTGGGCTCTGGGTTCAGGGGTGCCCAGCTCACAGGGCTGGGCTCAGGGATGTGGGGAGATGGGGTCAGGGTGGTGTCCAGCTCAAATGGGCTGGGCTCAGAGCTGGGGGTCAGGGCTGTGGGGGGGATGGGGTCAAGGGGGGTGCCTGGGGGCACTGGGGCAGCTCAGTTCTGCAGGCTGCTGTTCTCTCGAGCCGCCCACATACAAGGGGAGCAGGAGCAGGGACCAGTCAAGGACCAAGGCGGCAGGAGCACAGGCACCTGAGGCCGAACTGTGGGGAAGCACTTGCTTACCTTACCCAGCACATGAGCGTCAGGGTCTTCTTTCTTCCTCCACTCCACCAGACCACCGCTGAGGCTCTTTTCTTCTCCTGCCCCTTGCTGGGGCTGATGTGGAGGCTGAGCCAGGGGGCAGCCCCCGCTTTCCTCCAGAAGCCCTTGTGTCGCGCCATCGCAGGGTTCCTACCATGTGCGCTAAGCAGAGCTGCGCAGCTCTGCCCAGCCGCTGCCGCCACCCCCATGAGAAAAATTGCATAGGCTGGAGCCCCTGCTCTGGGAGGGAGAGGGATTCTGATTTCTGAGCCTCTGCTAGCAGCCCAGGGATTCCCCTGGGTCAGCGTGCCGCCGGCAGCCTGAACCTCTGGGCAGTCGCAGCGGCGCCCTGACCCAGGGGACTCCCAGGGCTGCCGGCGGCCGTGGTGGCACCCTGACCCGGGGGATCCCCTGGACTGCCGGCTGCCACGGTGGTGCCCTGACCCAGGGGGCCCCTGGCCTGTCCGCTGCCGTGGCGGTGCGCGCTGACCCAAGGTCAGTGCGCCGCCGCGGCAGCCGGCAGCCCGGGGTTTCCCTGGGCCAGGGGATCCCCTGGGCTGCTGGCTGCCACGGCGGCGCCCTGACCCGGGGGACCCCCTGGGCTGCGGGCTGCCGCGGCGGCACCCTGACCTGGGGGACCCCCTGGATGCTGGCTGCTACGGTGGCACCCTGACCCAGGGGGCCCCTGGCCTGCCGGCTTCCGCGGCGGTGCACGCTGACCCAGGGTCAGTGCGCCTCCGTGGCAGCCGGCAGCCCGTGGTTTCCCTGGGGAAGGGGATCCCCTGGGCTGCCAGCTGCCACGACAGCGCGCTGACCCAGGGGACACCCTGGGCTGCGGTCTGCCGTGGTGGCGCCCTGACCCGGGGGACCCCCTGGGCTGCCGGCTGCTGTGGCGGCGCCCTGACCCGGGGGACACCCTGGGCTGCGGGCTGCCGCAGTGGCGCCCTGACCCAGGGGAACCCCTGGGCTACCGGTTGCGGCAGCTGCCGCTGACCCGGGGGACCCCCTGGGCAGCCGGCTGCCACGGGCAGCTCAGTCTCCATTTCTGTCCCAGCGTCAGTGGCTGGTCAAACATTTAAAAAAAAAATTGGGGTGCACTTTTTGGCGCCCCCAAATCTCGGCACCCTAGGCAACCGCCTAGTTTGCCTAAATGGTTGCACCGGCCCAGAATGCAAGTATTTTGTACCTGCCAAGGGGCATGGATACTTATACACCCACCTTGCTCCTAACTCCCTGGTGGTCGAGTCATTCAACCACAGGGAGCGGCAGGGCCAGCCAACCCCTATCCCCAAAAATAAAGATTCATGGAGGCTGGACTCTTTTGGAAGAAAAAATGTATTTGCCCTCAAGCTTCCAGGTACGGGTGGCTCTCCTGGGCTGGTATGGATTCTATCTGTTGAGTTCCCTGCCCAAGTTCTAGGACTCCTTCCAGGAGTGCGACAGGAAGGAGTTCAAAGCACTGGTGGAAGAGGGTACAGCGTCTGCCAGGGCAACCCTGCAGGCAGTTTCGGATGCAGTGTCTAGCGAGGAGCAGGCTGCCATGCAGGATCTCCCATTTGACGGCAAAGCTCTGTTTGCGGAACAAACAGATACAAAGCTACATGCTCTGAAAGACTCCTGCACAACTCTCCAGACTCTGGGTCTCTACGTTCCGGCCCCCTAGACTGGGACGGGGACCGGTGTCCTCGGTGAGCCCCTGGCAACGGCCAGCCCCTCTTCTCCTGGTGCCAGCTTCTGGGGGGGCTCCAGGAAGTGGCGTGCCCCTTCCACGAATTCTGCATGTTGACTCACCTCCGGTAACGAGACTTCCCTCTGAGTCAGGGGTAAATGGGAGTCCATGGATTCGAAGCTTGACTGGGACCAACGCCAGGACTGATGAGGTCCTTCCCCTCCTCAAAGGTGTCAGGCATGGAGGGTTAATCTATTACTCTCTCAAGCCTGTCGTCCGCACTGAGTTCACCTAGAGCTGGACTCAGTGGGACAAGTTGCGCCAGCACCACCAGTGACAGCACCAGTACAGCATCCATCCCGCTGTTCCCGGTGCTCGGGGCCTTGGATGGTGCTGGTCTCCTTCGCGGGGAACATCTGCGCCTTTTCTTTAGCTGTGTCTTGGGTTGCACCGGGGAGGATGAGCCATGCCGGGGCCTACTTTAGCGCTCTGAGCCTGACAGCTTCCGGTGCTTGGCCGGCACTGGGTCTCTTGATTAATCTGGGGCACTCTGCACCGAGGAAGCTGGAGCCAATGTTGGGTGCTCCGGGCCTCGTAGCTGCAGCATGGCCTCCATCAACAACTGCTTCAAACAAAAGTCTCTCTCTCTCTCTTTCTTTCTTTGTTCTTGGCTTGAACATCTTGCAAATCTTACACCGCTCCATTTGGTGTGCTTCCCCCAGGCAACGTAGACAGGAGTCCTGGGGGTAACTAAGCAGCAGAGGCTTGTGGCGCGTGGCACAAGCCTTAAACCCGTGGGCCTGCAACATGTCCCGTGGCCCGGGGTGTGTGCTGGAAACCTCCAAGCACCTAATCTACTAAGCGTCCACAACGAGCGATTGCTAACGAACTGTTAACAGCTCTGTAACACTAAGGCTAAGAGATTGCGTCTTGTAAGAGAGCAAGAGATTGTTCCAATGCTGCCACGGAAGAAGGAACTGGAAGGGGTCAAGCCAGCAGGAGAATATCTGCATGGCTCAGTGGTGCCACTCGGGGGCCCCTGGCCGGAAGCTGCGAGGGAAAAAGTTTCTGACGCTTGTGCATGCAGCGTGCGTACACCTAATGTGGTATGGACGTGAACAGGCACCTGAAGAAGAACTAGTGATTGGTATTATAATAAATACCTCTTGCGTCTTACTCATTATCATCTCTTCTCAGATACAGTGGTAAACTGGGAACTGTAGGGGGGGGGGAAGGATAGCTCAGTGGTTTGAGTATTGGCCTGCTAAACTCAGGGTTGGGAGTTTCGTCCTAAAGGGGGCCACTTAGGGACATGGGGCAAAAATTGGTCCTGCTAGTGAAGGCAGCAGGCTGGACTCAATGACCTTCTAAGGCCCCTTCCAGTTCTATGAGATTGCTATATCTCCTATTATCGCTATTATCTCAAGTATACTGGCACTGCATTCCTCAATAGCCATCTCATGGACAACTCTGAACACCATCCAACTTCATAGAGGGATCTGCCTGTGGTATTTCCAGCATTCCCTTCTTTCCTGTTTTGCTATTACTAAGGACATTTGTACACAACAGGATTGTAATGGATCCAGACTCTCACACTGGAGCTACTCTGATTGATTGATGAGCTGAGGATCTGGTCTTAAAACCTCCAGCGAGAAGTAAGCAATATGAATAGAAGTAGGAGCTCTTAATTAAAATCCTGCTTTCATGCAGGTAAAAAGGCATAAAAATATGACAGGGGTGAGCTGCATAACATGCAGTATTTTCCATGAGATGCCAACAAGTCTAAACCAAAACTCGTGCTAATAATAAGGAATCTTGGCTTCTAAATACCGTGCACAAGCACCACAGTAATTTTTTTAAACTCTTAACTCTCCACCCAATTTTTAAATCTCACATTTTCAAAGTCACTGTTAAAGGCATATGCCCCCACTGTCTCAAGTCCTGTTGTGATCTCTTTGCACCTGTAATTTCCTGCAAGATTGCTACCAACAGAGTCATAATGAAGTGATTAGAAACATATTTGCTGGGTGAGAGATGGGAGGGTGATAGGAGTTATATAACTTGGATAGGAGTGAGTAATCATGAAATGAACACAGCGCCAGAAGAAAACAGCTGGGATTCCCAACAAAGACCTTGTGAACTCTCTAGGTTCAGGCTTGTCTGCAGCAAGTGTCGTATCCTCAGGGCAGATATAGCTCTTGGCTTCCTACCTAGCCTGACGGTCTCCTGGCAGTAGCCTCCTCCCCGAACTTCCTTCGCCCTGAGTGTTTAGAGGGGACTGGATGTGGACTTGATCCCTTCCCCTCTTCCCTTTGAGGAAGAATTTGGGGAAATTCAGTCCTTCATTTGTCTTCATCTCCAGCTGTTCTTTTCATTTGTTCTCCCCTTTTCCATTTCTGTTTCTGACTTTTTTTTTCTCTATCGCCTCCGGTGATGGGAGGGTGAGTGAGACCCTGGAGCAGAAGCCTCAGCAGGAAGATGATGAGCAAGTCAAATCACATGGGACTTGATTGCAAAGACAGGAAGGGGGTGTGTCCAGGAAACGTGAGCAGGGAAAAGCCTATGAGAGTCAAGAGAGGCCAGAGTATCAGCATGGAAACCAGCCAACACAGAAAGGTGGAAAATCTGTTAGTTGTAGGGGAACTCACAGAGGCCTCAAGGAAACCAGGACCCAGCCGAGAATCCCCACAGGAGAGAGAAAGAACACGTGTGTTGAGTGTGGGGAAAAGTTCAGTAGGCCCTCGCAGCTTCTTAGCCATCAGAGAATCCACACAGGGGAGGCTCCAGCCTGGCAGTGGAAAGCACAAACCACTGGCTTTACATGGGTGGGATATCACCCTGCAGCCTCTCCACTCCTGGGACACGGAATCAGAGGTGAGGCTGCACCCAACCCTGACACAGCACAAGGTCTGTCCCAGAAACACCCTAGGGCTCACCAAGTGTGAGGCAGGCAGGCTCAACCAGGAGGAACCAAGTGTGGGGGATCGAGGTGTGGGGTGAGAGGATTCTTTGTGGGACAATCTGGATGGCAGCAGCTCAGTGGGGGGTGTAAATGTGGGGAGGATCTGGATGCACAGAGACTTGTTGGGAAGGTGGAAAATCTGTTAGTTGTAGGGGAACTCACAGAGGCCTCAAGGAAACCAGGACCCAGCCGAGAATCCCCACGGGAGAGAGAAAGAACACGTGTGTTGAGTGTGGGGAAAAGTTCAGTAGGCCCTCACAGCTTCTTAGCCATCAGGGAATCCACACAGAGGAGGCTCCAGCCTGGCAGTGGAGAGCACAAACCACTGGCTTTACAGGGGTGGGAGATCACCCTGCAGCCTCTCCACCCTCCACCCCTGGGACACGGAATCAGAGGTGAGGCTGCACCCAACCCTGACACAGCACAAGGTCTGCCCCAGAAACACGCTAGGGCCCCCCAGGTGTGAGGCAGGCAGGCTCAGCCAGGAGGAACCAAGTGTGGAGGGCTCAGTGTGGGGGGATCCAGGTGTGGGGAGAGAGGATTCTGTGTGGGACAATCTGGATGGCAGCAGCTCAGTGGGGAGTGTAGATGTGGGTGAGGGATCTGGATACACAGAGACTTGTTGGGGGGGATTCCAGGTGCAAGGGTAATGGGATTCTGCAAGTGCTTCCAGCTAAAAGTGATTGGGGCTCAGTGGAGGGGACTGGGTGTGAGGGGGTCTCAGCAGGGGGGTCTGGGTGCTGGGGGAGTGGGGCTTGGTGGGGGTATGGGTGCAGTTAGTTGGGGGTCAGTGGGATGGGAGTGTGGATGTGGGGACTCGGTGGTGCAGGGGGGTTGAGAGCAGGGAGCTCAGTGGGAGTGTTCTGGGTGCAGGGGTTGGGATCTGGGGGCAGGGGGGCTCCAGATGAAGGGATTGAGGTTCAGTGGGATGGAGTTTGGTCATGCAGGGTGAGGCTTGGTGCGGGTGTCTGGGTATAGGTGGTCAAGATGCATGTAAGTTGGGTATGCAGTGACCCTTCTCTCTGCAGCTGAGGAGCGATGGGGGGAGAACGTTAAATCTATCTGGGTCTTGATTCCACTAGGCTGTTCCATGGAGTTAGCTAACTTGTATAAGATGTCTTGATGGAAAATAACTATTTTTAAATAGCAGGTTAATTTAGCAGATTTCCTCAAGACCTGACATGACCTCAGTCACTGTTCTGTAGCCCAGACCAATTTGGGGCATCACATTTAAGCTTTTCTTCCCACTGCTAACAATTGTTAGTCACCAGGTTCTCCCAGGGACAGAAGGGGCAGACACCAGCAAAACACATCACTTCCTGCCCATTGCATTCTCCACACCCGAGAAGACAAAATGACACAAATGTTAAACTTTGATGGAGAGGTCCCACTTGGAACCAAAGTATCATGAGGAACAGAGGACATTCCTTCCCCATGGAGTCCAATCTGGCTTCCTGACTGGACAACAAGGACTGTTATGCTGAGTGAGTGACAGTAACTTTGCTTTCCCTCTTTGTAACATAGGGATAATGCCACTGAACCCACCTTGTGAAATGCTTTGGGGACTAGGGCTGAGAAGCTCCCAAAGAAATGCTGCATATTATCATAGCAATAAAAGAGTCTGACCTTCAGAGATTGGGTCAGTGGCTACTGCCCCTTCTCTCCATCCCTCTTGTTGGACAGGGAAATTTCCAGGAGAGTTTGGAGTCACCCTCATTCCTTCTCTTGACAGTGGCTCTGGCTCTGGCTCTGGCTAGCTCTTCCAGCAGGAACTTCTCTGGCACCAATCCCGCCACGAACCCAGGCAGCACTTCCCACTCCCAGATGATCTTCTGCCTCTTGGCTTCTGTCTGTTTTTGCTATGACAGGGAGAACCTGAGCGGCAGGGGCTCTAGGTATCTATCACCAACTCCTCGCCTTGCTATTCCTCCTCGGCCAGGGTGGCTTCTCTCTCCTGTTGCAGTAGTGCTCTCCTGGTGCCTCCTAGAAGAAGGCAGGGGAGGGGGGCTATGAACCACTGCAAGTAGCCTCCCAGCTGCTGGATTTCAGGGCCCACCTTGCCCTGCAGACACCCAAGTGGAATTCCTGGGACTCAGATTTTTTTTTCCAGGTATACAAGCTGAGTGAGCAAGATCTGAAAGGGAAAGGTGAAAGGAAGATCAGGTTTTCAGACAAAAACACAAGACTCTCTGGTGAAATGCCAGGAGTGCAGCCCAAACCCCAGCTCCTACCCACTGCCTTAAAAGTCAACATCAATCCATTCCCTCAACTACTCCACCCCCAACTCCCAGTGCTCCACAAGTGCCACAGCTGAACAGACCTCACTCCCGAAAATTAAGACTGTCCCTAAATACCGAGTTCTGTACCTCACATGCGATACATCCCAAAGAGCCAGCTCCAAGCCTGCACCCGTGTAGCAGGGTAGTTACCCTGCTCCTGCCCTAAAGGGGGGAAAGGCAGCTTAGATAGGCCCATTGATATGATGTTGTGGGGGAGGATGCCAGGCTAGATGAGTCCATTAATCTGATGTTCGGGGAGGGGGAGGATACCAGGTTAGGTGAGCCCATTGATCTGATCCATTGGCTTGCTTTATGGAGCATCCAATCCCCCCAGCCAGCCCTGCCCCTTCCCCCACTGGAGCCCAGAGCACCCCCCTGTGGTTTCCCCCAGCATGCTTGGTGGGGGACACATGCCCCCCAACTGCACCCGTGACCCCAGCCCCTAAATGCTGGGTGGGGAGTCAGTGCATGGCCCCTCCAGCTCCGAAGGGCTGGGCAGGCAGTCAACAGCCCCCCAATCCCTTCCTCTGCAAGCACTTGGTGGGTATCCTCAGGTGCCCCCCAGCCACCTCAAGTCCCAGCCACAGGCTGGCCATAGCCACCCTAGTCCCAGCCCCAGCACACTGTCCTGAGGAGAAGCAGCCAGCCGGCCTTGACTGGGGCCAAGGGGGTAGGGCGAGCAGGAAGGGGCCTTCTGGGCAGAGCATGGGCAGGGCTACACTGGGCTGTTTGGGGAGACACAGCCTGCCCCAGCCCATGGTACATGCCGTCCATGACTCATCCCCTCCAACCTGATGGTAAGTGATGCCCAGTTGAGCCCATGGCCAGTACGTCCTGCTCCACCCACAGCTGGGCTGGGAGCCAGGACTCCTGGTTCTTATCCCCAGCTCTGGGAGGGCAGTGGTGTCTAGTGCTTAGAGTGGGGTTTGGGAGCCAGGGTATCTGGGTCCCCCTGCTAGCTCTGGGAAGAGAGTGAGGGCCAGTTGTGGTGCACCCACTGGCTTGAAGTGGTTTCCATCCTGTAAAAGGTTTACAGTTTTGTTCACTGGCTCTCAGCACCTTCCACTATAAAAATTGTTCCAGCACTGCTGGGTCTAATGGTTAGAGCAGGGGAGGCTGGGAGCCAGGCATTGGCGGTGGGTATACGGGGCCAGGGGAGGCACCTGGCCTGTGCTCCACCCAGAGGCCCTGCTCCTGCTCATCCTCTTCCCCTCAAGGCCCAATCCTCACTTCGCCCTTTCCCAAGTTCCCATCCGCCTACATGGGGGCCTTGAGCGGAGGGGCTGGGGGTGCAAACAGTAGGCAGGCGGGGGGGGCCTTGGGGTAGAGGGCAAAGAGGTGCAAGTGGTGGGGCCTTGGGGGAAGAGACGTGAGAGGCAGCCGGGGGGGGGGGGCTCAGGGAAGTGGAACAAGAGGGTCTCAGGGTGGAGTGGGGCAGGGCTGAAGGGGGAGTGTGGGTGGGGCTTTGGCTGGAGGAGGCTGAGCGGGAGGGAGCCTTGGGGCAGGATCACAGTCCGGGAGTGCCCAGCATCCCCAAATGGAGGAGTCCCAATCTGCCCATGGAGCCAGGGTTCCTGGATTCTATTCCTGGCTATCTCACAGACTCTAAATCTGACCCGGCACAGCTCATATTGCCCTCCCTGGTGCCTCAGTTTCCCCATGTGTGAGACGGGTACCAGTGTGAATGGATGCAGAGCCTTGGAGAATCTAGTCCCTTCTCCTGGTGGCTCCTTGGTAGCCCTGGGTAAACAGCCAAGTGCTCCAGACCTGGATCAAGTATGAGCAGACTGGGGCTGAGGGCTAGTTCTGAGGAATGGAAACAATAAATCCACCCCTATCCGACCCCACCCCAGAGTACATGGCGAGGAGGCTGGTGTTGCAGGGAGCCTTTCAAGAGGAGTTCTGCAGCCTTTGAAGAGGAGAAGGGGGCTAATTCCCCAGCTTGACGGCTCATGGCGGTGGCAGAGTGGGGCACACTGTTGGATTTTGGTCTCATCCCTGCGGGCTGGAGTTGGAGTATGGCCTGCTGGGAGCTGATGTCTCCTCTGTATGTGGGAGGGTGACAGTGGGCCAAATGGTGGGACCCCTTGTCTCCCCCGGAACAAGGGAGGGGCCTCTCAGCCTTGTCCGCTCCTCTCTTTCACCAGGATCTGCCCAGGCAGCTGGCCCAGCCCAGGCCCACCTTCAACGCCAGCAGCTTCAAATTCTGGTGAGCGGAGCGGCTGGGGAGTGGGGGCCTCTCAAGCCCACCACAGGGAGCAGGGGGTGGGGCACTAGAGGAGGGTAAGGGCTATGATGGGTGGAAGTGGGATTGGAGAGATGTCAGAGGGTGAAGCTGGGACACAGGGACGGAATGGGGCAAGCTGCAGGGAGAAAGTGTAGAGCGGGGGATGTCACAGGGGCGGGAGCTGGGCGGGAGGGGAGATAGCTGGGTGGAGAGATTGGGGAGTCTGTAGGGAGGGCTGCTCAAGAGGCAGTAGGCATGGGGGGTAGGCACAAGCGGCAGCTCGTACAGGGGTTGGGGTGTCAGGCCATCTCGATTCTCCTTGTGAATGCCACCAGGCTGCAGGGAACCCCCCGGCCGGCAGAGCCCCCGGCCTCCCAGTCTGGATTCCCAGCATGTAGCCGGCGGGGGGGATGTGACTGCCTCAGGGGCATTTTCCACACTCGCAGCCCCTGTTGGTGGTGAGAGGAAGGCTCCGCAGCAGAGAGCCCATTCGGAGAGGTTCCCCCAGGGAAGGCTGGAAATCAGGGTCCCCCTCACCAGAATAAAGTCCTCCAGAAGGATCGAGTGAGACTGGTGCGAGGGGTTAGTTTGTTAGCATGGCCCCCTACACAACCACTGCCACCGGCTCTGCAGCCCCCAGGCCTCCGGGGCACAACGTGGTTCTAAGAGAGGTGGGGGAGGGTAGAGGGAGGCGCCCCCTAGACATGCTGGGGGGCTGGGAGGGGGGTGACAGCAGGAGCAACTGGCCCTCAAGGCTGAGACTCGCCAACTGATCACAGCAGTGGCTGTGCAAAGTGCCACCAGCTCCTGTGTGTCTGCACCGCCCTCGCACTGCCTTCTGTGGGGGGGGTCTGCCCCCTGCTGCACCCGCGGGGGGGTCTGCTTATTGCAGGCAGCCCCCACCCTCGCACTCAAACACGGGGGGGGAGGAGGTTTCTTCTTGCGCTTCGATTGGTCTGGACTCTGTCTCGTCTTCCTATTGGCTGTGTTGGGAGGGGCGGAGCTTCCCGGGGGGGCGTGACGTGGCCCTGAAGCGTTCGCGAGGCGGCTCTTGGGTAGCACGTGGCGTGGCCTGGAGCGCGAGTGGGTAAAGCGGGGGGCCCTGAGCTGCCCAAATACCCCCTCCCGAGTTCCCCTTTGTGTCTCCGCATCTTGCCTAAGACAGTGTATGAGATGGGAGGTCTCTGCGGGGGGAGGGGTGAGCGGTGAAGTAGGGTCCCCGGCTGAGAGGTCTCTGCGGGGGGAGGCGATGAGCGGGGTGGGGGTGGTTTGAGGGGCACTGGCTGGGGGGGTCTCTTCAGCAGGAGGGGATGAGCAGGGGGAGGGGCGCTTGATGGGAGGTCTCTGTGGGAAGGAGAGGATGAGCGGGGGAAGGGGAGCTGGCTGGGGGGAGGGGATGAGCGGGGGTTCTGAGAGGCGCTGGCTGGGGGTGGTCTCTGTGGGGGGAGGGGATGAGCGGGGGGGACTGAGAGGCACTGGCTGGGGGGTCTCTGCGGGGGAGAGGATGAGCAGGGGTTCTGAGAGGTGCTGGGTGGGGGGTCTCTGGGGTGAGGGGATGAGCGGGGGGTGAGGGGCCTCGGTTGGGGAGTCTCTGCGGGGGACAGGATGAGCGGGGGTTCTGAGAGGTGCTGGGTGGGGGGTCTCTGCGGGGGGAGGGGATGAGCGGGGGGGTCTGAGGGGCATTGGCTGGGGGGGTCTCTGTGGGGAGAGGGGATGAGCGGGGGGAGTCTGAGAGGCACTGGCTTGGGGGGTTTCTGCTGCACGATGGGATGAGTAGGGGGAGTGGAGCTCCTCCTAGTGGGAGGAGATGAGCGGGGGGGACTGAGAGGCACTGGCTGGGGGGCTCTGTGGGGGAAGGGGATGAGTGGGGGGTCTGAGAGGCGCTGGCTGGGGGGGCTGTGTGGGGGGAAGGGATGAGTGGGGGTTCTGAGAGGCGCTGGCTGGGGGGGTCTCTGTGGCGGAAGGGATAAGCAGGGGGGATAGCGAGGCGCTGGATGGGGGTCTCTGCGGGGGAGGGGATGAGCTGGGGTTCTGAGAGGCGCTGGCTGGGGGGGTCTCTGTGGGGGGAGGGGATAAGCAGGGGGGACTGAGAGGCACTGGATGGGGGTCTCTGCAGGGGGAGGGGATGAGCAGGGGTTCTGAGAGGTGCTGGCTGGGAGTCTCTCCGGGGGAGATGGGGCTGAGCCACGGGGTCTGGGCTGCCCTGGATTTCCCATCCACTGCTGAGCTGCAGCCTCCAGGTACCGGAGTGAGCCCCGGGAGCTAGGCCGGGGCCGGGCTGTGACTCTACCCCAGCGTTCAGGGGTGGGGGGGTCTGGCATCTGGCAGCACCGGGATCTGCTTCCTGGGGCTGAGCCACAGGGTGCTCGGAGCTGCCACCCCAGCTGGAGCCCAGAGCCCCTGGGCCTGGCCAGGCTCTGCTCTGGGGCCCTGAGGGAGGACTGGCCCCACTGGGGTCCCGGCATGTGGCTGGGCAGGGGCTGCTGTGTGGGGGCAGTGAGACCGGGCAGGGAGGTACCGAGGCGGGGTACCAGCCCCACTGGGGTCCCAGCGTATGGCTGGGTGGGAGCTGTCGGGGGGGGGCGGAACAGTGAGACTGGGCGGGGAAGTCCCGGGGAGGGAGGAGACCTGGGCAAACATGTGGATGGAAGAGCCGGTGACCCCCAAGGAGCGGCGAGAGAAGGGGGGGCTCTGAGATCCCCTTGGATTTACTGTTGCCCCCTCCCATGGGGACCCCATCCAGAGTGATCCCCCCTTTCCTCTCAAATGCCTGAGAAGCTGTCTGTTCTCCTCCCCGATTGTGCCCCATTTCCCTCCACTTCGCCAATGGCCAGTTCAAATCTCAGGTTTGGGGTGTTCCTCCTCCCCGCCCCCCCTTTTCCCTGCAGTGATTTATCCTTGTTTAGGAGGGAAATCGTTCCCCTGGTGATTTGTGAACTGGGCAGAGGCTGGGGGAGCCCTGAGACAGGGATACGCTGAGCTGGGCTGGGGAAGACCTCTCTCTGCTGGCAACAGGGCCTGGAAAGGGAGAGGCAAGCATTCCCCATGGAAACTAGGCAGCCTCAGGTTTCCCAGCGCCAGCTACTTCCCCTCCCCACACTCAGTAGCCACCCCTGCTCCCTCCCCACCACCTGCTAGTCACATTCCCAGACCCCACTGCCAGCCCCTCCCTACTGCCAGTGACCTGACTCCAACCCCCTGCTTTCCCCTGAGAAAGCCACATCATCCTAGCTCCATGCCCACCAGTGGATGTGCGGCAAGGAGAATCCACCCCATTCTGTTCGTGTTTGAATATCGCTGTATAATCCCCTCATATTTCCCCTCTTTTCCCTTGAACCGTTGAATGTTGATAGAAAATCTCCCCAGATGTTGGTGCTTCTCTCTTATATTGGCAAATATTTAGTTTGTGCCCCATTTTCTCCTCAGTTCTGAAATTCTGATATCAAATTCTTGAAAGGCTTCCTGCTTTTCTCTCCAGGTGTGTGACTGAGATCAGGGCTCTTATCATCCTTAGCGTAGCCCAGGCCTTGCCTGAGATCAGGTCCCCCAGTGTGCCGGGCACTGCACAAACCCTGACCGAGTTTGGGGCACTCGTTGTGCCAGGGACTGCACAGACCCCTACAAAGAGTAGGGACCTTGTTGTGGCGGGTGCTGCAGTGACCCTGACTGAGCCTGGGCCGCTGTTGTGCCAGGCTGTGCATCAACATGAATGGAAACCAGGCTCCCATTGTGCCAGGCGCTGCAGGCACAGCAAACAAAATCAGGGACCTTGTTGTTCCTGGAGCTGCAGAGACCCCGAGCAAGGTCTGGGTCCCATTCTGCTGGGTGCCGCAGAGACCCCGAGCGAGACCTGAGCCCCGTTCCGCTGGGCACTGCGCAGACCCTGAGCGAGACCTGGGCCCCATTCCGCTGGGCGCTGCGGAGACCCCGAGCAAGATCTGGGCCCCGTTCCGCCAGGTGCCGCGGAGACCCCGAGCGAGACATGGGCCCAGTTCCGCCGGGCTCGACGCAGACCCAGAGTGAGATCTGGGCCCCTTTCCGCCAGGCGCCGTGGAGACCCCCAGCGAGATCGCGGCCCCGTTCCGCTAGGGGCCGCGGAGACTCCGAGTAAGACCTGGGCCCCGTTCTGCCGGGCACTGTGGAGACCCTGAGTGAGATCTGGGCCTTTATTGTGCCAGGTCAGACTGAGACCCAGACCGAGATCATGACTCCCTTGTGCGGGGCAGCGCACGACTGCAGCCCAGATTGCTGCCTCCATTGTGCTGGGCACCTCAGAAACTCCGACTAAGATCTGTGTCCCCATTGGGCCTGGCACAGATCACGCCCTACCACTGTTCTGAGCACTGCACAGACCCTGACAGAGATCCTGGCCCCACATTTTGCCAGATGCTGTAGGGACCCCAAACAATATCAGGGATCCTGTAATGCCGGGAGTTGCAGAGCCCCCAACTGAGACCAGGCCCCTGTTGTGCAGGGCTCTGCCCAGACTCTGACCAAGATCGGGGTCCCCATTGTGACAGGTGCTGCACTGACACCCTGGGTATGTCTGCACTGCCATTAAACCTCCCCAGCTGGCCCATGGCAGCTGCCTCAGGCTCCCAGGGCTCAGGCGAAGGGGCTGGTTAATTGCAGTGTAGATAACTGGGCTTGGGCTGGAGCCGGGCTGTAGGACCCTGTGAGGTGGGAGGGTGCCAGACCTTGGGCTGCACCCCCAGCCGGAACAGCTACACCACAATTAAACAGCCCTGCAGCCTGAGCAGTGTGAGCCCAAGTCAGCGGGCACAGGCCAGCCGCCGGGGTCTGACTGCAGTGTAGACGTGCCCACAGAGACAGAGAGGCCTTGCGACAAAAAGCTCAAAGGCTAAACAGGCCAGTGGTGGGAGGCGACTCTCCATTTTACAGATGGGGAAACTGAAGCTCCGAGAGATGAAGTAATATGCTTAAGTTTGCATGGAGAATTTGGGGAAAAACTGGGAACTGAACCCAGATTGTTTAAGTTCTTGCCTCTCCCCTTAACCCCCAGCCCAGCAGGTGTGTACAGCGTTGTTTTGGCCTGTGTTTGCCTTACATTGGCTTGCAAGGGAGGCTGTGGAATTTCCTTCATTGGAGGTTTCTAAGCCCAGGGTAGAGATACACCAGTTTGGGAATATCTAGGGCTACTTGGTCCTGCCTCAGCACAGGAGGCTGGAGTAGAGGCCCTCTCAAGATCCCTTCCAGGCCTACACAGAAATCATTCTCTTTCCTGCTGTTGTGTTCTGTGCTGAGCTGTTTTGCATGGTGCCGTTTGGAACTGGGATCACCTCATGCTGTGCTGCAGAGTTTTATGGTGCATCGTTTTGCCTCAGCTTGTTTAGTGTCTGTTGTGTTGGTTTGAGTTGTGCTCTTTTGCATTGTGTACTTTTGTCCTAGGGTGTGTTAGTTTACATTGTGTTGCTTTCTTCTCCTTTGTATGGTGTCATTTTGTGCTGTGGAGTGTCATTTTTTGATTTCTGTTGTTGTTTTTCTGAATTGCTTGACATTATGTTGTGGTGGGGCTTTTTTCTGTATGTTGTGTTTTTATACATATTGTGACAGGGTCAGGCCAGATGGCTACAGGAGGGTGATAGAAGGCAGATATATTAGCCCCAGGTGAAGTAGGTCCCCTTTCCCTGAGTGACATAACAGGGAAAGTTCCAGAACAATAAGAGATTTCTAGAAACAATTAAAGCAGACAGGCTGTGATGTTATTGATATAATCTGAGGCCATATAGAACATGGTTGCAACTAAGGTCCTATGGTGGCACCAAATCTTATGTAAAGGGGGTCATATAAGGTGTCTAAGACCAGGTTATGGGTTGCTGGTTATGATTCTGCTGTCTATTTTATGACAAAGTTCCTCCTCTACTCTGGTGGGTCCTGCGCTTATTGGCAGATTTGCTCACCTCAGTGATCTTCCCCACAGTCTGGGTCAACTCTTCCTGTGTCTGATCAGGAGTTGGGAGGTTTGGGGGGAACCCAGGCCCGCCCTCTACTCCGGGTTCCAGCCCAGGGCCCTGTGGATTGCAGCTGTCTGTAGTGCCTCCTGTAACAGCTGCATGACAGCTACAACTCCCTGGGCTACTTCCCCAAGGCCTCCTCCAAACACCTTCTTTCTCCTCACCACAGGACCTTCCTCCTGGTGTCTGATAACACTTGTACTCCTTAGTCCTCCAACAGCACAGCCTCTAACTCTCAACTCCTTGTGCCTCTTGCTTCCAGCTCCTCACACACATTTCCTCTCCTCTGGCTCCTCTCTGGTTGAAGTGAGCTCCTTTTTAAACCCAGGTGCCCTGATTAGCCTGCCTTGATTGGCTGCAGGTGATCTGATCAGTCTGTCTGCCTTAATAGGTTCTAGCAGGTTTCTGATTACTCTAGTGCAGCCCCTGCCCTGGTCACTCAGGGAACAGAAAACTACTCCTCCAGTGACCAGTATATTTGCCCTCTACCAGACTCCTGTACCCCACCGGTCTGGGTCTGTCACATATCCCTCCCCCCTGCTCAACACCAAGGGGTTGGGCAGCTTGGGATGCCAGACAGTGGACACGTCAGGTGTTTGCTCCCTAGGGACCATGTCGCCGCCCAGGGCTTGCAGTCTTTCAGGAGTGGTGCGCTGGGTTGTATTTAGGAATCTCAAAAGAAAAGGCTAAGATGGCTGGTTCACAATATCCAGTGAAATCTTGCAAACAATTATACAAATAGACTCTGATGCTATTTAAACCACATGGTATTAATACTGATTCAAAACTGAAATTAAAATTATGAGATTAAACACGTGAGAAATGAACTGACAGTTAATTTCCATTTCTTAATGCCTGACATTTTGACACTTGCTCATGCTATCTTGCTTTTAAAGTGGTGCACAGCACACAGTCACGTTAATTCATGAAAGCACACCAATTACTGACTGCTTTGTGTTGCAGAAACATCTGATTAATCAGCTAATTAAAATTGTAAGTGGAAATGCATCAACACAGCTTAGCTCCAGTGCATTTAAATGTGAATGAAAAGTTTCTAAATTAAATACATGACAGGATGGTAAACGGAGATATTCACGTGCCTCTCCCCAGTCATGTTCACTTCTTGTCCCAACCCCCCATGAGTTCTAGCGTCTTGGTCAACTCAGCTCCCAGTCCCACATCAGCTGTGCCCTCTCCCACCCTAACCCGTTTCTACTGCGGTCCTTCATCTCCCTCGTCCAGGCAGGGATTGGAGCTGCAGCCCCTAAGGCACCTGTGTTAATCACTGTCTCACATACTGGGGCTATTTAGATTTCAGGGAACGATTATCAGAGTTACTGACTCTGGAAGGTGGGAGAGTGGAGAGGCTGAGCGTGAGTTTGCTCCTCAGACTCTGTATGGTCATTTTCAACCCTGTAGCCTCCATGTTACCTCATCCTTCCCCCTGACCCATGGCTCTCTGCTCATGTGTCAGTGTCACCTTCTGATCAGAATGCCACTGGCCTCAGTGGAGCTCCCAGACAGGAGCTACATCACGATAGGGTTACAGTACTGAGAGTAAAATACACCACAGGGAGGGTGGAATTATCCTCAAAGGATGCATTACAGTCCAGGAAGTGAAAGAATTCAAGTATTTAGTTACTTAAAAGTATGCCTGAAAGGACTGGCTTTTTATTAATAAATTGCAGTAAATGTTGATTTCACTGTACACACACACACACACACACACGAAAACCTATTTCTATTGGTAAAATACAGAAATGCTTCTGGAGAAAGTCGAGTTTGATTTAAGGAGATTTACACTGTATATTTTGCATGTGACATTGACAATTTGTGTTTGAACAGTTATAAAAATTTAGCTTTGGGAATCTCATTTACTGTCATTAAATAATTGTTGTCTGACCACCCCCATAACTTCTCACAGCTCTGAACACTGAAACTGTAAACATTGAAAAAAAGACTTAAAATAAATATACCTTCTATTGAAATTAAAAAAAAGAAATCGACAAAATGAATATTGTCAAACCCACTTAACAGCAATCGCAATATGCCAGGGGATGGAAGTTCACAGCCTTAACTCTGCCCTGTGGTGGCTCCATGGAATCGCCATAGGGCTACGAATAATGCATTTTAGAGTATAAAGTCCCAAATTAGATTATACCAATTTGTAAAGACACATGAGCTGTCTCCCTCAGGGTGTGACCTGCACTGGGTTGTTTCTTTGATTGATAATTCCCAGAAGTCAATAGATAAATACAGGCGAGTCTCATGTTACGCTGGGATTATGTTCCGCTGTCAGCGCGTAAAGTGAAAATCGCGTATAATCAAAATTACATTGAGTGTAATGGTGGGCGCAATCGCCTGCACTAAGGGGCAGTATTTAAACTGTTATTTTTCTCTCTATTTTTGCCAACTGTGCAAAGCTGAGTTTGCACATGTTAAATGCGCGTAAGATGAGACTCGCCTATAACAGTCTATCAGTTATGAAGTGGCCATTTTGGATGTCTGAGGCGTGTCTGTTATTTTGCACTAGAGGCCAGGTCCTTGGAGACACGGAATCTTGGTTTCATTTTAACTTGTCCATGCTCAGAAGCTTCCGGCGTTTGGTTCAAAGTATTTCCATGTTTCCCTGACCTGTTCTTAAAAGTACTGCTATAGAAGGTGGAGAGGGGCAGGAACTCACTGCAGGATCAGTAGATATCTTGAGTCCCGTAGATATTTATAGCTCATGGGAAGGAGGACGGGGATTGGTGGGTGCCTGGGGATTTAATAATAAACACACAAATATTATCGTTCTTAATGAATTTTCACCTTCTAATTCCTGTAACCCACTAATTATCCCTGGCTGCCCCTCAGCTTGTGGAATGGACAAAAGCCCCGTCTGAATTCTCTCACCTTGCCCTTCTCATCCTGGAGGCTACAGGATAACATCCACATTTCGCTCCAGATCAACCCATCCTCCCAGGGGGAAGGAAGTGGCTTCAATGGAGCTGGCTCAGGTGAGGGATTACCAGGGAGCTGGTGGTGAGTTCTGCTTGGAGGGAAAGGAGCAGTAAATGCATAGGAGGGTAGGAGCTGCTGGAGCTGGTGGGAGGCAGAAACTATCTAGGGTGGAGAAAGTTAGGGGACCGGATGTGACAAACCTGCTGAGACTTGTGTAATGTAGGGTATGATGGGTTCTCACCCCGAGGTGCAGTCTGGGGGGCTTCTGGGAACTGCTGTGCCCGCTAACCCCCAAGCTGGGCTCGCCCTTCTCACGCTGCTTTAATGGAGATTCAGCCAGCCTCTCCAGGCCCTGTTACCACCCAGCACAACAGCAGGTGGCACCATACACCCAACTAAGCTACCTGAGTGCTCTACCTCAGCCACTCAAGGAGAGGGAGAAGACAACAGCCAATTTCCCAGCTCCCCAACCTTGCACACCTGCTGTAATATAAATCCAGAATTATACCATCTTATACTGCACCATCTGTAAACTCTCTCTCTCTCTCTCTCACACACACGCACACTGTATCTCCCACCACCTCGTCTGACCCTGCCCCCCAATGCCTCCCCCCTCTACAGGCCGCCCCCCCCAAATAGCCCCTGCCCCCTCCCCAAATGCCTCCCACCTCCCCCTTCTACAACCCACCCCTAAACACCCCCGTTCCCTGTCTGCAAATGCCTCCCTCCCCCTTCTACCCCCTGTCCGCAAATACCTCCACCCCTTCTACCCAACCCCCCAAATGCCTCCCA
Organism: Gopherus flavomarginatus; assembly: GCF_025201925.1. Lineage (NCBI taxonomy): Eukaryota > Metazoa > Chordata > Testudines > Testudinidae > Gopherus > Gopherus flavomarginatus. The sequence goes on along the minus strand of NC_066629.1, from coordinate 7,930,849 downwards.
ACCCCCCTCTTCTACACTCCACCTCCAAACACCCCCGGTCCCCCATCTGCAAATGCCTTCCACCTCCCTTCTACTCTCTGTCCCCAAATAGCTCCCATCCCCCTTATATACCCAGATACCCCCTACCCCCTCCCCAAATATCTCCCACCATAGCTGTGTAGCACGGAGCAGTGCAAGGTTCTGCAAACTTTTTAAAGATAACAAGCTAAACCAGCTGCTTCTTTGAACGATTAAGAATCCCTGCCAACCTGATGACTTGGCACCTCCCTGGTCCTGCAGTTCTTTGGCTGTTCAAGTGAGCTGGGTGTGATATGCTGCTGGGACTCGGGAGTAGTCCCAAGTCTGACACATTCCTTAGGTGGTCTCAAACCATCTCATTTCCATCTGTAGCCAAAGATTCGCCATGAGACAACTGCAAAACCCCATGCACAGACCCCAGACCTGTCTGAATCTGGGGAGTCTGGAGGGGAGATGGAAGATGCAGAGTGGGTGCCGATAAAAGCAGCCAAAGGATTCAAGAAAAGCCCGTTGGGTATGATCCAGTTTCCTTTCTCTGCCTCCGACTTGGGTGACTAGCTCTGACTGAGGGGACCACTTCCTTGTGGCATGATGCTGCCTGGCAAATGTAGAATAAAACACAGCTGAACTGGGGGGTTTGCACTGGCTTTCTGAAGCAAAAGCCACTTACCCCAGCAGCACCAGAGGGCATTTAGCTGTGGCCAGTCGTACTTTGGATGGATGGTTTGTCTGCCACCCACCTGAATGCTTTAGATAGCGGCAGAAGTAGGAAGTGCTCCAGGGCAGCTGTACTTCCTGCGCATTAAACACGCTTATAACTCTCTGAACAACTCTGCTGGTGCATGTGGCTGTTCTAGAGAGAAACTGGCTATGATGGCAAAGTCCTCCTGCAGACGGTCCCAGCTGTGGTGTGATGCAAAAGAAGCTGAGTGGTCAGCTTCTGTGTGTACAGGGCTCCTGACCCAATGGGGAGAAGATTGGTTTGGAACACTAAGCACTAACCAGAGAATGGGCAGGGGGGACAGAATGGAAGATGAGTGAGAGATGATAAAGAGGCAAAAATCTTGATGACACTGGTACCATGCAGCTTTCTCCATGAGCAGTGATGGGTAACCAATGAAAGACATGCACACAGCTAAGGAATGGCGTTTAGGAGGTAGAGAGATGCATTCAACTTTGTGGGAACTTCCCCTTCCTTCCTGGTTCCTGTAGTGACACCTTGTTCAGGCTCCTGCTCTCCACTAAGATTTTTGAGGGAGAGTGAGTGTGGACAGGGCTTGCATGTGCTAAACACTTAAGTCAGTAAGAACCAATGAGCCATTCTAAGCTTGCATTTCCCCAAAGCCCTATGGGGGCTGACAGCCTTCTCCCTCAAATCTATTTTACAGATACACTGGTGTAAAATCTATATGCTGACATATGTGCAAGCTCCATGCAGGCTCCTCAGCTGATCTGCAGGGTGGGGGCATCCGCTGCTTGGCATCAAAGGGAGTTTGTAATTCTGAACTTTTGGGCTCAAAGCTCATTTAAAAACTGAGCCGTTTCAGAACCTCCATTGCAGGGATGAAAGTGGCTGATTGTACTTCACACTTAGAATTTCAAACTGTGCCACAAAACCATTTTCCTTCTGAAATGGGCTGTGCATTAGCTTTATCTGGGAGAAACTCTAGTTTGATGCACTGAGACCTGTGAGTGAGACTGGCTGTTGCTGGCATGTGTAATGGGGACATGGAGAGGTCTTAAGCTTGAATTTGACCTGGCAAGGTGATGAAAGTTATTGTGATGGTGCTGAAACACGAATATTGGGAATGAACATCTACCCCAGGAGATGGCTCAGTGGGTCACATGATCACTTGCATCTCTTTTTGGGGCTAGAGTGGCAGGGAGGTGAGGGGCATGGCAATTTATGCAATTTGGTGTCCAGTCCTAGCACTGCTAAAGAGCCTCAGACTGCTGTGGCTCTCTGGGTAGAGCCCAGCAGCAGCGGGACTGTTATTACCTTGAACTCTCTTCTTTTAAAAGCGTTCCTGACACGGCTGATGTGGAAACAGGCCGTGTGGCTACAGGAAGCAGAAGTGAAGCTGTACCGCAGGCTGTCACTGTGATGCAACAAAATGTATCTGCTGGTGAGTAGTACTTCGTTTGGCGCTCAAACCTTGGCGCTGGATGCATCCAACATCTACCCGATAACTTCCATATAATCTAATTCAGAAAGACGAACATGGGCCTCCACAAACTAGTGGTGCCTACACACCCAACTTGGCAACGTAAGGTCTATCCCTGTATTAGAAACGATTGTAAATGTCACTGAGTATAATGGCCCTGGTGCATCTTGCCATGTTAGTAGCTCCATCTGCTTTGCCGGCCTGCAGAATGAAAGTATATGAATGTGGGAGTCTTCCTACTGGTCTCCAGCCCTTTGGGCTAACTTTCTGCAACCTGGCAGATGCTTCTCAGAGGATACGTAATGGCAGCCCCTTCTGCCTGGTAGCTGACATAAACTTGTGCCTCTGGTCCAAACTGTGCAAAAAACGTACTACACTCCATTTATTCATCACTTTTTAAAAACATCCGAAGAGGAACTTAGGTGGTTTTAACTGCCTCACAGACCATCCTGATCATTTCTGATTCCAAATAGTAGCCTTATCTGCCTTTTTTGCAACTGAGTTTGACTAGCAGTCTGGTTCTGGGAGGCCTTTGCTCCGAACCTCCCACTCTGGTAACCTAGAAAGCAAAATTAGCTGATTTTAGGTTTAGTTAATACAAAGAATTTCGAACATCATGGGCGGGGGGTGAAAAGGGGGAGGAGGGAAGTACATAATGTCAGTGGCTTTGATTTTTAACTACCTATTTTGCTGCTGTTCACAGGATCCTGATGTACGTAGGGGTAAGAGCGAGACTAACAAATTTAGCCTCTGCCTTAAAAGAGACGAGCAAATATTTTTATTATGTGTCATGTCAGTATTAACTTTCTTTGAAAACTATTCACTGTAGCCATTGACAAATGGTCGGACTGTACCATTTCATGCAAAGAGGAGGTAGTATTTCAGAGAAATGATCTTCTTTTTCCCATTCCTATGTGTAGCAGGGTGGTCACCCCACTCATGCCCTGAAGGGCTTTAAACAGCCCTGGGAGAGGGCTGTGGCAGGGAAAGCAGCTACTAGGCTGATTGGGGAAGCAGCTGCAGCTGGGCTATGTGCCAATCAGGCCTCAGCTGGCCCTATATAAGACGCAATGAGCCAGGAGCTCAGCAGTCTGTCTGTTTATAGAGGGAGAAGGGCCTAGCTGCGCGGAGCTAGAGACAGAGAACTTGAGTGGAGCAGGACTGAGGGAAGGCTGAGGAGCTGGGGAGCTCCAGCCTGGAAAACCCCAGGCTGCGGCCTAGCATAAGGCCAAGAGATCCTGAGGGTTGCAGAGGGTAGCCCAGGGGTAGGCCAAGGCAGCAGGTCCAAACCCAATCTTGCCAGTGCTGAGTGGCTGATACTGCAGTGTGCCCCAGGGCGTGAGGGCTAGACAATGACTGGCAGTAGCTGTATACTGAGGTGAGAGCGGATAGTGGGTGGAGGTTCCCCGGCGAGGGGAGACCCTAAGACTGAGGGGTTATTGCCAGGGGGAAGCTCCCCAGATAACAGGGCACCAGATCTGGGCAGGACACGGAGGGCAAAGAGGCAGCAGGATACAGAACTACAGAGGGTGCTCCAATGGCTGGAGAGCTATTTCCCAAAAGAGACCAACAAGAGGCGCCGCATTGCTACACGGTGCAACTGCTTACTCTTAACGTGTATGCAGAGGTGTAGCTGTATTGGGTCTCAGGGTAACTGAGGTAACATCTTGTATTAGACCAACAGCTGGTGGTGGAGAGACAAGCTTTTGGGATACACAGAGCTGCTCTTTTCTCTCACCAGCAGGAGTTGGTCATGAACCTTGTTACTCTTAAGCTAAAGTTAGTAGAGCAGGTTTGTTTAAGCTGATCTTTGATCCCTCTTCACCTTGAAGAACCAGTTGCTTTGTGACATGTGCCTTCTAGTGCCCATGCCACTTTCTCTAGAGTTGCTGTTCACAGGAAGAGCAGGTAAAATACTAGGATCCATAAATCTGTTTCCTGAATAAGATTGATTGATGGGACAGCATTGAACTAGGCTAATGTGCATGTCTGGTCTTCACTCCTAGGACCATCCTGAGGCCCAAACGAGATTCTAAAGGATCCTTCAAACTGGAAGATCCCATTAACGTGACTGCTGGGGAGACCACCTTTGAACCAATATGTATGACTCTGAGCAAGAAGGTAGAAATGAGAAATGGGGTAGCCTGGGTGGAATTGATTTCCAGTCACTAGCAGCCGTATGTTGTTCATGTCTAGTGGGCACTAAATCAGGAGAAAATTCCCCTAGACCCTTTCACTGCCTCTGCCTCTTGCTTGGCCCCAACCTTCTGAGCAGCCTGGGGAAATTACCCTTTTTGCTCTCAAATAAGCCATTGAGATGTTGGCCCTTTACCTGGTTAACTTGAACTTTAAAAAATTGGGTGGAGTTTTCAGCAAAGGTTCAGAGTGGGCCTTTACATTCCATTAATTTAATCAATCCCTGGGCAGAACATGAAGAGCAGTTAGCATAGTTATAGGCCATGTATTTGCAGTGTCACTAAGGATTATTTCTGTCACCTTATGAACCAGGGGTTAAAAAGAAAACGGGGCTGAGCTAGTGGCCTGAAGCAGTGCTCTGCAGAGCTGCTCAGGTGCCCCATATTGAATTGCCAGGTCTCCTCCCTGAAGGCAGCTGTGCCTGTGAAGAAGCACTTTCATCTTTACCATGCAAGCCAGGCCAGCATGAATCAGAGTTCTGACAATAGCCCATTTATCCTATTGTGACATGAGCAGGTAAAGTGAAGTAAACAAAGTAGGTCATGTACTTCACAGCACAACACAATCTACTAGGGAGAGATGAGCGATGCAGGAAAACTTGTCGTGGTGTTTTGTCGCCTTTGCCTGCGGGAGGTCTATCCGTCCCACAGCTTTGGCGTACCCGCTGCCGAATTGCCGCCAAATCTGTGGGACTGGTGGACCTACCGCAGGAGTGCCGCCAAAGGCAGCCTGCCTACCGCCCTTGAATGGACCGGCAGGGCCACCCCCCACGGCTTGCCGCTCCAGGCATGTGCTTGCTGCGCTGGTGCCTGGAGCCACCGCTGGCTGTGGCGGGGACTATCAGAGACTATAAATTGTGTGGTTGTTTTGTGATAACTAATAGTAACTAAGGTATAAGATGAAATTACTGTAGGCTACAGTTCTATGCATTACAGAATATTAAAGAAATGTGCAGATCCAGTCAACCTTTCATGGGTAAGGGCTATAGAAGGCTCCTGCCTGGCTCTTCCTGCATTCTGTGGCTGAGGCAAGTAGGCTGGCTAAGGAGTTAAGACTTCACTTTTTCTCTCTTCTCTAAAGAGAGAATTTCCCCTCAACCTTAGGGTCAAAACCTGTTTTATATGTAGGTGAGCTGTGTGAATCCTGACTCATATAACCAGTTTTGAAGGCCTATGTTTTGCGTAAGTCAGTGACAGGTTTTACTGCACAGAATAGAACAGAAAACAATTCCTAACTTCATGCTGTCATTTTCTTTATCCAGTGCTAAATTGGAGATTTATCAGTCACTTGAGCTGAATTATGTTTGTATGCTTTATTGGCAAACCCAAGCTGTCAAAAATCAGACCCCCCCCCCACCCAAACAAATCATGACATTGGCCTAAAATCATGAGATTTTTTTTAATCCCATATATTTTGGGCTGCTTTTATTCATTGGTTTCTGTGCTGTTACATCACATTTTCAGGTTCTTTTCACTGCAATCAGGAAGGTGAGAAGCTTGCTTTCTGAGAGTCTCATGTAATCACATGAGGCTTCGAACCCCCCCCCCCCAAATATTGCAAGATTCATGAGAAAATTGCAAGATTTGGCAATACTGGGAAGCAGGGAGAGCTGGGTGGAGAACGATAATACCATTTCGTGTAGGATTTTAAGATTTTAAAGTCTGGCTTTATTCCAATTCAAAAAGAAAACCACAAATTTCTAAATTCTCTGTTAAACTGAATCACCATTCTCATCTCCCGCTCTACTGGGAGTCCTCGGTTCAGGGCAGTCTCCATGATGAACTTCCTCAAAGCCAGAGACCCTAGGGCTCCCAGGCTCCCAGCTCCCAATCCACCCGCCAGGTGGGTGGGCTGGCAGGAAACCAGGTAGGTTTCCATCAAAAACCTACCTGCCTGCCTGACAGGGTTCCGTCAAAAACCTGTCTGGTTTCTGTTGGAATTTTGCTGAAATTGACATGGTCCCGTGAAACATTTTGCTTTTGATAAACCGGCAAATTCCAACAAAAGCATTTTGTTGAAATTCTTCCAGTCAGGTCTAGTCATAGGTATTTTCTCATTCATTAGTACTGTAGTAGCTGCCTTAGTGGAAGAATACAACTAATGCATTATTTTTGGAACTCCAGCCCTGTCACATCTGAGCTCTCTGGATAGTTGAAAATCAAATTTCCACATCTGGCCAACTTCAATTAATTTGGCAACCAAGTATCTCATTTTATTTTCCACTAGGATAATATCTGTAGTGTGGTGGTACAGGCAGAAAATAAGACACACACAAAAATAGGAAGCTCTATAGTACGTGTAAACATCTTTAATTAAACAAACACACAAGCGTCCCACACAACATATCTTAGCCCTCTTTAGGAACTGAAGGACCAAGAGCTCTCTGGCTACAACTTAACTCCACAATGTGTGAAGAAGATATTGCCATTCATAAGTACTGCGGTCCTAGCCAAATCATGCTGAAAAAAGGTCCATCACACCATCATGGGCTCTCACCAACAGCACAAATGAGTGATGAAATAGTTCAGTTCTGGGTATGGTCAATACAGGTTGCAGTAGCCTCATCTTACACAAGAAGGAAGCAGCTGTTTTTCTTTCAGTACACAATCAATCACGTTAATGTCAATTACTTTAGCGATGACCGTGTATAGACAGTGTCTTTATATGATTTCGTACATTCTGTTGGATTCAAAATCCTTTAAAATGTCTGTGCTACTTACTTTTTTTGTAATGTTTTCACTTTTTACCTGCTACGGAAAATGTCTCTATGACCATTACAAAATGTTAAATAACTTAATGCACATTTATTAATCCTGAATATTTTGCCTGGTTGCTCAGAAGCATCAATCTTTTAATTTGAGAATGGACCTTATGTTCTTTGCCAATCTGCAAATGCTGCTGGTGGACATGAATCATCTGTAAAAGCAACAAAGAGTCCTGTGGTACCTTGTAGACTAACAGATGTGCAGCAGGACCCCTTGTTGCTTTTACAGATCCAGACTAACATGGCTCACCCCTCTGATACTATTAATCATCTGCGCTGTTTTGTTACTTTCAAAAAGGGACTACAGGTCTGTCGCATCTTATGCACATTGAACGTGCACAATTTCAGCTTTCCATGGTTGGCAAAAACAAAAAAGAGGAAAAATAACCATTTTAATACTGTACCTGTAGTGCGGGTGATTCTGCCCACCATTCAACTCAATGTAATTTTGACTGTACACGGTTTTCACTTTCCGCACTAACCGCGGAATGGAACCCCTGTGTAAGATGAGACTCGCCTGTATTCACATAAGCCAGGAACACTCTGAGCTCAAGAAGTGGTAGATCAAGTTCATTGCATTATATGGATTCTTTTCTATTAAGTAACAGTGGTTCACTTTTAATATATAGTTTTAAAAAATGTGCAGACATCATGTCTTCTTTTTGGCGTTTTAAAAAATTGTAGCTATGGGAAGCTGGAAAGTACTTTGTCCTTGCATAGGTAAGCAACGGCCTTCTCTTGAATCTCCCCGCAGAACGGCCAGGAACATTTGCACTCCTGGTACTCCAGCAGGGTGCACACAGACAGAGAAGATGGGACAATGCAGTAGCCTCAAATCTGATCATAAGAAGCTTGAAGAGGCACCACGCCAATCTAAAGTGTGGTTCAGTTAAGTGGGTGTACTTCCCTCCATGGGAGTGTAGAAGATTAGGGTTGGAAGAGACATCAGGAGGTCATCTAGTCCAATCCCCTGCTCAAAGCAGGATCAACCTCAACTAAATCATCCCAGCCAGGACTTTGTTAAGCCGGGCTTTAAAAACCTCTAATAATGGAGATTCCATCACCTCCCTAGGTAACCCATTCCAGTGCTTCACCACCCTCCTAGTGAAATAGTTTCTCTTAATATCCAACTTAGACCTCCCCCCCCCCGCAACTTGAGACCATTGCTCCTTGTTCTGTCATCTGCCACCACTGAGAACAGCCAAGCTCCATACTCTTTGGAATCCTCCCTTCAGGTAACTGAAGGATTTGATAGCAGCCCCCCTCACTCTTCTCTTTTGCATACTAAATAAGCCCTGTTCCCTCAGCCTCTCCTCATAAATCATGTCCCCAGCCCCCTAATCATTTTCTTTGCCCTCCACTGGACCCTCTCCAGTTTGTCCACATCCTTTCTGTAGTGGGAAGCCCAAAACTGGATGCAGTACTCCATATGTGCCTCACCAGTGCCAAATAGAGGGAAACAATCACTTCCCTCGATCTGCTGGCAATGATCCTACTAATGCAGCCCAATATGCTGTTAGCCTTCTTGGCAACAAGGGCCCACTGCCGACTTGTATCCAGCTTCTCATCCACTGTAATCCCCAGGTCCTTTTTCTGCAGAACTGCCCCTGTCACTCCCCAGCTTGTAGCAGTGCATGGGATGATTCTGTGCTAAGTGCAGGACTTTGCACTTGTCCTTGTTGAACCTCCTCAGATTTTTTTAGCCCAATCCTTTAATTTGTCTAAGACACTCAGGACTCTATACGTACCCTCCAGCGTATCTACCTCTCCCCCCATCATAGTGTTATCTGCTAACTTGCAGAGGGTGTAATCCATCCCATCATCCAGATCACTAATAAAGATGTTGAACAAAACCGGCCCCAGGACTAACCCCCAGGGCACTCTGCTTGCTGCTAGCTGCCAACTACACATGGAGCCGTTGATAGCTACCGATTGAGCCCGATCTAGCCAGCTTTCTATCCACCTTCTAGTCCATTCATCCAATACATACTTCTTTAACTTGCTGGCAGAATACTGTGGCATGTCCAGTTTTTCTAAATACTCCTTAACCTGTTCTTTCACCACTGAGGGCTGCTCACCTCCTCTGCATACAGTGCTGCCCAGTGCAGCAGTCTGGGACCTGACCTTGTCTGTGAAGACAGAGGCAAAACAAGCATTGAGTACTTCAGCTTTTTCTACATCATCGGTCACTAGGTTACCTCCAGCATTCCGTAAGGGGCCCACACTTTCACTGACCTTCTTGTTGCTAACATACCTGTAGAAACCCTTCTTGTTACCCTCCACATCCCTTGCTAGCTGCAATTCCAATTGGGCTTTGCCCTTTCTGATTACACCCCTGCATGCTCGAGCATTATTTTTATACTCCTCTCTAGTCATCTGTCCAGGTTTCCACTTCATGTAAGCTTCCATTTTGTGTTAAGCTTACTGAAGATTTCTCTGTTAAGCCAAGCTGGTCACCTGCCATATTTGCTATTCTTTCTGCACATTAGGATGGTTTGTTCCTGCAACCTCAATAAGGCTTCTTTAAAATACAGCCATCTCTCCTGGACTCCTTTGCCCCTCATATTAGCCTCCCAGGTGATCCTGCCCATCTGTTCCCTGAGGGAATCAAAATCTGCTTTTCTGAAGTCCACGGTCCGTATTCTCCTGGTCTCCTTCCTTCCTTTTCCTCAGGATTCTGAACTCAACCATCTTATGGTCACTGCTGCCCAAGTCGCCACCCACTTCTACTTCCCCTACGTGAATGCCATTTCTCCATTTAACCCCAGCCGCAGTGATGCCACCTAAATAGTATCCACTTGCCTATGTGATGCAGTAACAATTTAACTGTTATAATGCTGGAAGATCTTAAGTTCGGGATTTGGGTTTCTCCAGTTATTTCCTTCTCTTAAACTGATGCAGCCCCTGTTTGCCACAGTTCTGTTGGGCAGTGTGCAGAGAACTTAAATCTCACTCCAAAACTTCACTCAAGTTGCAGTTGAGCCTTGTTTGACTGGCAGCTGCTGGGGTTACCCATAAAACTTCCCTGAGCAGGCATCTGGCCCTGCTTTTTAAATGGAAGGGTAGCATTTTACTGCCCAGGTATTTCTCAGACATATTGGATAAAATCCCTTGTACTTCCTCCTTCCTACAGGACACTTCTGCCATATAGTTTCTCACTCCATCACCCAAACTATAAATTAAAAGTAAGCAAAGATGACTCTCCCATCTTCCTAGACTGCTCATTACAGGAGTTTCCTCTCTTCAGTTTTCTGTCACAGTTCAGGGTGACAGTACCTGCATCTCAGCAAGGGTGCCTGCCTTCAGGCTTCAAGTTGCCCAGCTGTTCCTCTCTCAGGTGGAGATGCGTGTCTCTCACCCTTCTGACCAGGATATTTCAGGTTGTACAGTTTCCTGCCTTCATTGTGTATTCCCTAGCCAAGACAGTCTGCTTGAACAGATCTACTTGCTTTCTCTTGAGAGGCTGATACCAGAATAGTTGCCACACAAATGTGACTACACGGGTCTTTAGAAGCAAGCCTACGTTATTCTTCAGATAAAAAAAACATTAGAGAGAAATCCTATTTAAAAACAATCAAAGAGCCTACAGCATCTGCTAATCAGGGTTCTGGTAAGCTTAAGGTCACACCTGCATCACAAATGTATGTTGACTCAAGTCCTATTGGCACATAGCTGCTGCAATTACTACATGGTTGTGTGCATGCACACTTAGCTCCTTGTGTTGGTGGTGTGCATGAGCACTCCTGGTACGTGTACTGATGCAGAGTGCAGTACTCGATGGGTAGGTATCCTGTTGTACAACTTGCCACCGTCCAGCACACTCTCTTTTGGGAGTATGCATGATGGGTCTGAAACAAGGCTTCCATTGCCCCCACCCTCACCATCAGATACTTTTCCTATGGGAATCTCTGTAGAGCAGGGAAGAAATCTGTTCTTCCCTTCAAACTAGTCTGCTCAGTAAATCCACCCACCCTGACCTCCTCTTGGCTGCTTTGTTTATCCGAGAATAGTGGTATCTTTGGAAAACCCTTATAGTGTGGGAGAGTAAGGTGGAGCAGGAGCTCCAGTAGATTCCCCTGAAGAACACCACCCTGGCTTTCTGTGGTCAGGCTCAGACTCGCCATCCATTAGGAGGTGAAGACCAGATGGGAGTTTCTGGATTGACCTTGATGTGCCATGTCCTTGTGTGGGTGAAGGACCTACATGTTGGGGATGGCCAGCAGCAGATGTAAGATGTGTCCAGGAATAGACTGAACAACCTTCACTGATAGGTAAGCTGCATTCTGAGGGGGGTCTGGTGCCTGCAGGCCCCCCCTGCTGCGCCCTGGGGGGGTCTGGTGACTGCAGGCCTCTCCCCTGCTGCACCCTGGGGGAGGTCTGTTCACTGCAGCCCCCTCCCCTCCTGCACCCTCGGGGGGTCTGGTCCTTGCTGCACCCTGGGATGTCTGGTCACTGCAAGCAGCCCCCACCCTCGCACTCAAACACGGGGGGGGGGAGCTTTCTTCTTCTGCTCCGATTGGTCTGGGCTCTGTCTCTTCTTCCTATTGGCTGTGTCGGGACGGACGGAGCTTCCCGGGGGTCATCACGTGGCCCTGAGGTGTTCCGAGGTGGCTCTTGAGCAGCACGTGGCATGGCCTGGAGCGCGAGCGGGTAAAGGTGAGTGGGGGGGCGGCGCTGAGCTGCCCAAACATCCCCCTCCCCCGAGCTCCCCCTTCTAGCCCGCCCCCTTTCCCAATATCTCCCACCACCTCATCAGGCCCCACCCCCCAATGCCTCCCCCCCTCTACAGGCCGCCCCCCCAAATAGCCCATGCCCCCTCCCCCTATGCCTCCCACCTCCCCCTTCTACACCCCACCCCCAAACACCCCCGGCCCCCTGGCTGCAAATACCTCCCTCCCCCTTCTACATCCTGCCCTCAGATACCTCCACTGCCTTCTACCCCACCCCCCAAACGCCTCCCAGTCCCCCTCATCTACACCCCACCCCCAAACACCGCCAGCCCCGTCTGTGAATGCCTCCCTCCCTTCTTCTATCCCTGCCCTCTCATATCTCCCATCCCCTTCTACCTCCACCCCCCAAATGCCTCCCAACCACCCTCTTCTACACCTCACCCCCATACACCCCCGGGCCCCCATCTTTGAATGCCGCCCTCCCCCGTTCTACTCCCTGCCATCAAGTATCTCCTACCCCCTTCTACTCCCACCGCTCAAATGCCTCCCAACCCCCCTTCTGCTCTGTCCCCAGATACCCCCTGCCCTCTCCCCAAATACCTCCCCCCATAGCTGCGTAGCCCTGGGGAGTGCAAGGTTCTGCAAACTGTTTAAAGATAACAAGCGAAACCAGCTGCTTCTTTGAATGGTTAAGAATCCCTGCCAACCTGATGACTTGGCACCTCCCTGGCCCTGCAATTCTTTGGCTGTTCAAGTGAGCTGGGTGTAATATGCTGCTGGGACTCGGGAGTAGTCCCAAGCCTGACACATTCCTTAGGTGGTCTCAAACCATCTCATTTCCATCTGTAGCCAAAGATTTGCTATCAGACAACTGCAAAACCCTGTGCACAGACCAAAGAAATGTCTGAATCTGGGGAGTCTGGAAGGGAGATGGAAGATGCAGAGTGGGTGCCGATAAAAGCAGCCAAAGGATTCAAGAAAAACCAGTCAGGGGTATGATCCAGGTCCCTTTCTCTGCTTCTGACTTGGGTGACTAGCTCTGACTGAGGGGACCACTTCCATGTGGCATGATGCTGCCTGGCACATGCAGAATGAAACACAGCTGAAGTGGAGGGTTTGCACTGGCTTTCTGAAGCAAAAGCCACTTACCCCATCAGCACCAGAGGGCATTTAGCTGTGGCCAGTCGTACTTTGGCTGGATGGTTTGTCTGCCACCCACCTGAACGCTTTAGATAGCGGCAGAAGTAGGAAGTGCTCCAGGGCAGCTGTACTTCCTGCGCATCAAACATGCTTGTAACTCTCTGAACCGCTCTGCTGGTGCATGTGGCTGTTCCAGAGAGAAACTGGCTAGTATCGCAAAGTCCCTCTGCAGACGGTCCCAGCTGTGGTTTGATGCAAAAGAAGCTGAGTGGTCGGCTTCTGTGTGTACAGGGCTGCTGACCCCATGGGGAGAAGATTGGTTTAGAACACTAAGCACTAGCCAGAGAATGGGAAAGGCAGACAGAATGGAAGATGAGTGGGAGATGATAAAAAGGCAAAAATCTTGGTGACACTGGTACCATGCAGCTTTCTCCGTGAGCAGTGATGGGTAACCAATGAAAGACATGCACACAGCTAAGGAATGGCGTTCGGGAGGTAGAGAGATGCATTCAACTTTGTGGGAACTTCCCCTTCCTTCCTGGTTTCTGTAGTGACGCCTTTTTCAGGCTCCTGCTCTCCACTAAGATTTTTGAGGGAGAGTCAGTGTGGATGGGGCTCGCATGTGCTGAACACTTAAGTCAGTAAGAACCAATGAGCCAGTCTAAGCTTGCATTTCCCCAAAGCCGTATGAGGGCTGACTGCCTTCTCCCTCAAATCTATTTTACAGATACACTGGTGTAAAATCTATATTCTGACATATATGCAAGCTCCATGCAGGCTCCTCAGCTGATCTGAAGGGTGGGGGTATCCGCTGCTTGGCATCAAAGGGAGTTTGTAATTCTGAACTGCTGGGCTCAAACCGCATATAAAAACTGAGCCGTTTCAGAACCTCCATTGCAGGGGTGAGAGTGGCTGATTGTACTTCACACTTAGAATTTCAGACTGTGCCACAAAACCCTTTTACTTCTAAATTGGGGTGCGCATTAGCTTTATCTGGGAGAAACTCTAGTTTCATGCACTGAGACCTGTGAGTGAGACTGGCTGTTGCTGGCATGTGTAATGGGGACATGGAGAGGTCTCAAGCTTGAATTTGACCTGGCAAGGTGATGAAAGTTATTGTGATGGTGCTGAAACAGCAATATTGGGAATGAACATCTACCCCAGGAGATGGCTCAGTGGGTCACATGATCACTTGCATCTCTTTTTGGGGCTAGAGTGGCAGGGAGGTGAGGGGCAAGGCAATTTATGCAATTTGGTGTCCAGTTCTAGCACTGCTAAAGAGGCTCTTGACTGCTGTGGCTCTCTGGGTACAGCCCAGCAGCAGCGGGACTGTTATTACCTTGAACTCTCTTCTCTTAAAAGCGTTCCTGACACGGCCGATGTGGAAACAGGCAGTGTGGCTACAGGAAGCAGAAGTGAGGTTGTACTGCAGGCTGTCACAGGGATGCAACAAAATGTATCTCCTGGTGAGTACTACTGAATTTGGTGCTAGGACCTTGGCCCTGGATGCATCCAACATCTACCCGATAACTTCCATATAATCTAATTCAGAAAGACGAACATGGGCCTCCACAAACTAGTGGTGCCTACGCACCCAACTTGGCAACGTAAGGTCTATCCCTGTATTAGAAACGATTGTAAATGTCACTGAGTATAATCGCCCTGGTTCATCTTGCCATGTTAGTAGCTCCATCTGCTTTGCCAGCCTGCAGGATGAAAGTATATGAATGTGGGAGTCTTCCTACTGATCTCCAGCCTTTTGGGCTAACTTTCTGCAACCTGGCAGATGCTTCTCAGAGGATCGGAAATGGCTGCCCCTTCTGCCTGGTAGCTGACATGAACTTGTACCTCTGGTCCAAACTGTGCAAAAAATGTACTCCACTCCATTTATTCATCGCTTTTTAAAAAACGTTCGAAGAGGAACTTAGGTGGTTTTAACTGCCTCACAGACCATCCTGATCATTTCTGAATCCAAATAGTAGCCTTATCTGCCATTTTTGCAACTGAGTTTGACTAGCAGTCGGGTACTGGGAGGCCTCTGCTCCAAACATCCCACCCTGGTAACCAGCCAAGTTTGCGTTCTAGATTTTAGATTGAGTTGATACAAAGAATTTCAAACATCATGGGCGAGGGGTGAAAATGGGGAGGAGGGAAGTACATAATGTCAGTGTCTTTGATTTTTAACTACTTACTTTGCTGCTGTTCACAGGATCCTGATATACGTAGGGATAAGAGCAAGACTAAGAAATTTAGCCTCTGCTTTAAAAGAGATGAGCAAATAGTTTTATAATGTGTCATGTCAGTATTAACTTTCTTTGAAAACTATTCACTGTAGCCATTGACAAACGGTTGGACTGTACCATTTCATGCAAAGAGGAGGTAGTATTTCAGAGAAATGATCCCCTTTTTCTGGTTCCTGTGTGTAGCAGGGTGGTCACCCCACTCGTGCCCTGAAGGGCTTCAAACAGCCCTGGGAGAGGGCTGTGGCAGGGAAAGCAGCTACTTGGCTGATTGGGGAAGCAGCCACAGCTGGGCCATGCCCCAGTCAGGCCTTAGCTGGCCCTATATAAGAGGCAGTGAGCCAGGAGCTCAGCAGTCTCTGTCTGTCTGTCGAGGGAGAAGGTCCTGGCTGCAGGGAGCTAGAGACAGGGTACCTGAGTGAAGCAGGAGTGGAGAAAGGCTGAGGATCTGGGGAGCTCCAGCCTGGAAAGCCCCAGGCTGCGGCCTAGCATAAGACCAACAGGTCCGGGGGGTTGCAGAGGGCAGCCCAGGGGTCGGCCAAGACAGCAGGTCCAAACCCAAGCTTGCCAGTGCTGAGTGGCTGATCCTGCAGTCTGCCTCAGGGCATGAGGGCTAGACAATGACTGGCTGTAGCTGTATACTGAAGTGAGAAGGGGATAGTGGGTGGGGGTTCCTTGGGGAGGGGAGACCCTAAGACTGAGGGGTTATTGCCAGGGGGAGGCTCCCCAGATAACAAGACACCGGGTCCAGGCACGACACAGTGGGCAAAGAGGCAGCGGGATAGAGACCTGCAGAGGGTACTCCAGTGGCTGGAGAGCTAATTCCCAGAAGAGACCAGCAGGAGGCGCCGCATTGCTACGTGGTGCAACTGCTTACTCTTAAGCTGTGTGCAGGGTTGTAGCTGTATTTTGTCTCAGGGTAACTGAGGTAACATCTTGTATTAGACCGACTTCTGGTGGTGGAGAGACAAGCTTTTGAGATACACAGAGCTGCTCTTTTCTCTCACCAGCAGAAGTTGGTCATGAAGCTTGTTACTCTTCAGCTAAAGTTAGTAGAGCAGGTTTGTTTAAGCTGATCTTTGATCCCTCGTCACCTGAAGAACCAGTTGCCTTGTGACATGTGCCTTCTAGTGCCCATGCCACTTTCTCTAGTGTTGCTGTTCACAGCAAGGGCAGGTCGAATACTAGGATCCATAAATCTGTTTCCTGAATAAGATTGATTGATGGGACAGCATTGAACTAGGCTAATGTGCATGTCTGGTCTTCACTCCTAGGACCATCCTGAGGCCCAAATGAGATTCTGAGGGATCCTTCAAACTGGAAGATTCCACTGATGTGACTGCTGGGGAGACCACGTTTGAACCAATATGTATGACTCTGAGCAAGAAGGTACAAATGAGAAATGGGGGAGCCTAGGTGGAATTGATTTCCAGCCACTGGCTGCCGTATCTTGTTCATGGCTAGCAGTGGACACTAAATCAGGAAAAAATTCCCCTAGACCCTTTCACTGCCTCTGTCTCTTGCTTGGCCCCAACCTTCTGAGCAGCCTGGGGAAATTAGCCCTTTTTGCTCTCAAATAAGCCATTGAGATGTTGGCCTTTTACCTGGCTCACCTCACCCTAATTGATTCCCGGAGTCCTTATGCCAGCCAAGTACACTGGATTCTGCTCCCTCCCACCCAATTTTTTTTTCTGCCCCATTGTATAAATCTCTGTAGGGCTTTGACATGGGGGTATGGAATAGATTCTGTATGGGGAGAGATTAATCAAATTGAGACTTTTCAGCTTGGAAAAGAGGTCACTAAGGGGGGAGGATATTACAGAAGTCTATAAAATCAAGAAATGTGTGGAATTTACTCCTTCTCATAACAGAAGAGCTAGGGGGTCGCCAAATGAAATTAATAGGCAGCAGGTTTAAAACAAACCAAAGGAAGTATTTGTTCACACTACATACAGTCAATCTGCGGAACTCTTTGCCAGAGGATGTTGTGAAGGCCAAGACTATAACTGTGTTCAAGAAAAAACTAGATAAGTTCATGGATGATAGGTCCATCAATGGCCATTAGCCAGGATGGGCATGGCTGGCATCCCTGGCCTGTTTGCCAGAAGCTGGGAATGGGCCTCGGGATGGATCACCAGATGATTCCCTGCTCTGTTCATTCCCTCTGAAGCACCTGGCACTGGCTACTGTTGGAAGACAGGATACTGGGCTAGATGGACCTTTGACTGTTCTTATGTTCTCACTTTGGAATGGATACTTACATGAATCTCTCTTGCTACAGAAATTAGACTGGACAAATCAAGACAGCAGTCTTCCTTATAAGATTCACGGTATGCTTGGGGAAGGAGTGATAACAGTCAATCTCTTGCAGCTTTCCGAATCTCATCATCTTCCACGTGGGCTCAAACCAGGACACGGAGAGGCTAAAATAAAATAGTTTTTTAAACAATAAGTTAAACTTGAACTTTAAAAAATTGGGTGGAGTTTTCAGCAAAGGTTCAGAGTGGGCCTTTACATTCTATTAATTTAATCAATCCCTGGGCAGAACGTGAACAGCAGTTAGCATAGTTATAGGCCATGTATTTGCAGTGTCACTAAGGATTATTTCTGTCACCTTATGAACCAGGGGTTAAAAAGAAAACGGGGCTGAGCTAGTGGCCTCAAGCAGTGCTCTGCAGAGCTGCTCAGGTGCCCCATATTGAATTGCCAGGTCTCCTCCCTGAAGGCAGCTGTGCCTGGGAGCCTTGAAGAAGCGCTTTCATCTTTACCATGCAAGCCAGGCCAGCATGAATCAGAGTTCCGACAAGAGCCCATTTATTCTATTGTGACATGAGCAGGTAAAGTGAAGTAAACAAAGTAGGTCATGTACTTCACAGCACAACAGAATCTACCAGGGAGAGATGAGCGATGCAGCATATCTTATCGTGGTGTTTTTTTGCCTTAGCCTGTGGGAGGTCTGCCTTTCCCACAGATTTGGCGTACCCACTGCCAAATTGCTTGCCGCCAAATCTGTGGGAGTGGCGGACCTACCGCAGGAGTGCCGCCAAAGGCAGCTTGCCTACCGCCCTTTCAGGGACCAGCAGGGCCACCCGCCACGGCTTGCCGCCCCAGGCATGTGCTTGCTGCGCTGGTGCCTGGAGCCACCGCTGACTGGGGCGGGGACTATCAGAGACTATAAATTGTGTGGTTGTTTTGTGATAACTAATAGTAACTAAGGTATAAGATGAAATCGCTGTAGGCTACAGTTCTGCGCATTACAGAATATTAAAGAAATGTGCAGATCCAGTCAACCTTTCATGGGTAAGGGCTGTAGAAGGCTCCTGCCTGGCTCTTCCTGTGTTCTGTGGTTGAAGCAAGTAGGCTGGCTAAGGAGTTAAGACTTCACTTTTTCTCTCCTCTCTAAAGAGAGAATTTCCCCTCAATCCGAGGGTCAAAACCTGTTATATACCTGAGTGAGCTGTGTGAATCCTGACTCATATAACCAGTTTTAAAGGTCTATGTTTTGCGAAATCAGTGACAGGTTTTATTGCACAGAATAGAACAGAAAACAATTCCTAACTTCATGCTGTCGTTTTCTTTATCCAGTGCTAAATTGGAGATTTATCACTCACTTGAGCTGAATTATGTTTGTATGCTTTATTGGCAAACCCAAGCTGTCAAAAATCAGACCCCCACACCAAACAACTCATGAGTTTGGCCTAAAATCATGAGATTTTTTTTAATCCCATATATTTTGGGCTGCTTTTATTCAGTGGTTGCTGTGCTCTTACATCACATTTTCTGCCTGCACCACCACACTACAGACATTATGCTAGTGGAAAATAAAATGAGATACTTGGTTGCCAAATTAATTGGAATTGGCCAGATGTGGAAATTTGATTTTCAACTATCCAGAGAGCTCAGATGTGACAGGGCTGGAGTTCCAAAAATAATACACTAGTTATATTCTTCCATTAAGGCAGCTACTACAGTACTAATGAATGAGAAAATACCTATGACTAGACCTAACTGGAAGAATTTCAACAAATTCTTGAAGGTCTAGTCATAGGTGTTTTCTCATTCATTAGTACTGTAGTAGCTGTCTTACTGGAAGAATACAACTAGTGCATTTTTTTGACATGCATCTGACGAAGTGGGTATTCACCCACGAAAGCTCATGCTCCAAAACGTCTGTTAGTCTATAAGGTGCGACAGGATTCTTTGCTGCTATCACATTTTCAGGTTTTTTCACTGCAATCAGGAAGGCGAGAAACTTGCTTTCTGAGAGTCTCATGTAATCACATGAGGCCTCAACCCCCCCCGCCCCAGTATTGCACAATTAATGAGAAAATTGCAAGATTTGGCAATACTGGGTAGGGGAAGAGCTGGGTGGAGAACGATAATACCATTTCATGTAGGATTTTAAGATTTTAAAGTCTGGCTTTATTTCAATTCAAAAAGAAAACCACATATTTCTAAATTCTCTGTGAAACTGATTCACCATTCTCGTCCCCAGCTCTACTGGAAGCCCCAGGTTCAGGGCAGTCTCCATGATGAACTTCCTCAGAGCCAGAGACACTGGGGCTCCCAGCTCCCAATCCGCCCACCAGGTGGGTGAGCTGGCAGGAAACCAGGCAGGTTTTCATCAAAAACCTTCCTGCCTGACAGGGTTCCATCAAAAACCTGTCTGGTTTCTGTTGGAATTTTGCTGAAATTGACATGGTCCCGTGAAACATTTTGCTTTTGATAAACCAGCAAATTCCATCAATAGCGTTTTGTTGAAATTCTTCCAGTCAGGTCTAGTCATAGGTATTTTCTCATTCATTAGTACTGTAGTAGCTGCCTTAATGGAAGAATACAACTAGTGCATTATTTTTGGAACTCCAGCCCTGTCATATCTGAGCTCTCTGGATAGTTGAAAATCAAATTTCCACATCTGGCCAACTTCAATTAATTTGACAACCAAGTATCTCATTTTATTTTCCACTAGGATAATGTCTGTAGTGTGGTGGTACAGGCAGAAAATAAAACGCACACAAAAATAGGGATCTCTTCAGCAAGTGTAAACATCTTTAATTAAACTAACACACAAGCGTCCCACACAACATATCTTGGAACTCTTTAGGAACTGAAGGACCAAGAGCTCTCTGGCTACAACTTAACTCCACAATGTGTAAAGAAGATATTGCCATTCATAAGTACTGCGGTCCTAGCCAAATCATGCTGATAAAAGGTCCATCACACCATCATGGGCTCTCACCAACAGCACAAATGAGTGATGAAATAGTTCAGTTCTGGGTAAGGTCAATACAGCTTGCAGTAGCCTCATCTTACACAAGAAGAAAGCAGCTGTTTTTCTTTCAGTACACAATCAATCACGTTAATGTCAATTACTTTAGCGATGAACGTGTACAGACAGTGTCTTTTATATGATTTCGTACATTCTGTTGGACTCAAAATCCTTTGAAATGTCTGTGCTACTTACTGTTTTCACTTTTTACCTGCTACGGAAAATGTCTCTGTGACCATTACAAAATATTAAATAACTTAATGCACATTTATTAATCCTGAATATTTTGCCTGGTTGCTCAGAAGCATCAATCTTTTAATTTGAGAATGGACCTTATGTTCTTTGCCAATCTGCAACTGGTGCTGGTGGACATTAATCATCTGTAAAAGCAACAAAGAGTCCTGTGGTACCTTGTAGACTAACAGATGTGCAGCAGGACCCCTTGTTGCTTTTATAGATCAAGACTAACATGGCTCACCCCTCTGATACTATTAATCATCTGAGCAGTTTTGTTACTTTCAAAAAGGGACTACAGGTCTGTCGCATCTTATGCACATTGAACGTGCACAATGTCAGCTTTACACAGTCAGCAAAAACAAAAAAGAGAAAAAATAAGCATTTTAATACTGTACCTGTAGTGCGGGTGATTCTGCCCACCATTCAACTCAATGTAATTTTGACTATACGCGGTTTTCACTTTCAGCACTAACCACGGAATGGAACCCCTGCATAAGATGAGACTCGCCTGTATTCACATAAGCCAGGAATGCTGTGAGATCAAGAAGTGGTAGATCAAGTTCATTGCATTCTATGGATTTTTTTTCTATAAGTAACAGTGGTTTACTTGTAATATATAGTTTTAAAAAATGTGCAGACATCATGTCTTATTTTTGGTGTTTTAAAAAATTGTAGTTATGGGAAGCTGGAATGTACTTTGTCCTTGCATAGGTAAGCAACGGCCTTCTCTTGAATCTCCCTGCAGAAAGGCAGGAACATTTGTGCTCTTGGTACTCCAGCAGGGTGCACACAGGACAGTGAAGATGGGACAATGCAGTAGCCTCAAATCTGATCATAAGAAACTTGAAGAGGCACCACGCCAATCTAAAGGGTGGTTCAGTTAGGTGGGAGTACTTCCCTCGATGGGAGTATAGAAGATTAGGGTTGGAAGAGACCTCAGGAGGTCATCTAGTCCAATCCCCTGCTCAAAGCAGGATCATCCTTAACTAAATCATCCCAGCCAGGACTTTGTTGAGCTGGACCTTAAAAACTTCTAATGATGGAGATTCCACCACCTCCCTAGATAACCTATTCCAGTGTTTCACCACCCTCCTAGTGAAATAGTTTCTCTTATAATCCAGCGTAGACCTCCGCCACTGCAACTTGAGACCATTGCTCCTTGTTCTGTCATGTGCCACCACAGAGAATAGCCGAGCTCCATACTCTTTGGAATCCCCCCTTCAGGTAACTGAAGGCTGCTATCAAATCCCCCCTCACTCTTCTCTTTTGCATACTAAATAAGCCCTTTTCCCCCAGCCTCTCTTCGTAAGTCATGTGCCCCAGCCCCCTAAGCATTTTCCTTGCCCTTCACTGGACCCTCTCCAGTTTGTCCACATCCTTTCTGTAGTGGGAAGCCCAGAACTGGATGTAGTACTCCATATGAGCCTCACCAGTGCCAAATAGAGGGAAACAATCACTTCCCTCGATCTGCTGGAAGTGATCCTACTAATGCAGCCCAATATGCTGTTAGCCTCCTTGGCAACAAGGGCCCACTGCTGACTCATATCCAGCTTCTCATCCACTGTAATCCCCAGGTCCTTTTCTGCATAACTGCCGCTTAGCCAGTCACTCCCCAGCTTGTTGCCGTGCAAGGGATTCTTCTGTGCTAAGTGCAGGACTTTGCACTTGTCCTTGTTGAACCTCCTCAGATTTCTTTTAGCCCGATCCTTTAATTTGTCTAAGTCACTCAGGACTCTATCCCTACCCTCCAGCTTATCTACCTCTCCCCCCATCTTAGTGTTATCTGCGAACTTGCAGAGGGTGCAATCCATCCCAAAATCCAGATCATTAATAAAGATGTTGAACAAAACCAGCCCCAGGACTAACCCCCAGGGCACTCCGCTTGCTGCCAGCTGCCAACTAGACATGGAGCTGTTGATCGCTACTGATTGAGCCCGATCTAGCCAGCTTTCTATCCACCTTATAGTCCATTCATCCAATACATACTTCTTTAACTTGCTGGCAAGAATACTGTGGCATGTCCAGTTTTTCTAAATACTCCTTAACCTGTTCGTTCACCACTGAGGGCTGCTCACCTCCTCCGCATACTGTGCTGCCCAGTGCAGCAGTCTGGGACCTGACCTTGTCTGTGAAGACAGAGGCAAAAAAAGTATTGAGTACTTCAGCTTTTTCTACATCATCGGTCACTAGGTTGCCTCCCCCATTCAGTAAGGGGCCCACACTTTCCCCGACCTTCTTGTTGCTAACATACCTGTAGAAACCCTTCTTGTTACCCTTCACATCCCTTGCTAGCTGCAACTCCAATTGGGCTATGCCCTTTCTGATTACACCCCTGCATGCTCAAGCAATATTTTTATATTCCTCTCTAGTCATCTGTCCAGGTTTCCACTTCATGTAAGCTTCCGTTTTGTGTTAAAGCTAACTGAAGATTTCTCTGTTAAGCCAAACTGGTCGCCTGCCATATTTGCTATTCTTTCTGCACATCAGGATGGTTTGTTCCTGCAACCTCAATAAGGCTTCTTTAAAATACAGCCAGCTCTCCTGGACTCCTTTGCCCCTCATATTAGCCTTCCAGGTGATCCTGCCCATCTGTTCCCTGAGGGAGTCAAAATCTGCTTTTCTGAAATCCAGGCTCCGTGGCCTTAGAAAGAGAAAGGTTAAGAACTCCCCTCCCCCAAACTTCACTGGTGGGTGCCCCCTCACATCTCACAGCGGCCACTGGTTAATCAGGTTGGGCTCCAGCCCTGGGCGTCTGATCCATTTTCCTAGCCCCACCTAGCTGGGTTGCTTTCAGTTCCACAAATTAGAGCATTTCAACCTTCCAACCTCATGGGTCTGTTCCTAGAATGGAAGCCACATATTAGACAAGTCCCAACAGGTTTGCTCCACCCTAGCCTCCTCCCATTCTCCACCCTGGGAATTTTTTGGCAAACTCCAACCTCCAAACCAGACTGCCCAAACCTCCCACCTGCTGTGTATTTGCTGTCCCTCCCCTCCAGCAGGAACCCACCAGCCTCCTCCACCAATAATCCCTACCTGAACTGACTCCTTTGCAGCTGTTTCCGTTCCCTGTCCCATGGGAGGATTGGATAAGCTGGCGTGAAACATGGATGACATCCTGCAGCCTGGGAGGGTGAGAAGAGCAAATGTGGAGATTTCAGAACAGGCTTAAGTTCATGTCACATCACGATTCCCCCAGGATCTTTCCCTGCACAGACACAGCCTAGATTCTGCCATGCTGGGAACATGCTCCATCTCTTTATTACAGGGGAGACCTGCCCCTCCTCCCAGGCTAAGCCCACAGGGAGATTTGTCAGCCTCCCCAGTTATAAAGTCTCGGAACAAAATGCTAGAAAGGATCAGAACCAAAGGGACTGGGCAGGCTCCATAGGGACACTGGCTCCTCCCTTTCCCTCCTGTTCGGCCATGTCCTGTTTCTGGCAGAGAACAGCCACCCCATCTCCCCTGCAGAGGCAGCCATGTCCGTCGGCTCCCCCAACCAGCACCCACTAACTACCACTCACGTTAGGTGGAATTTGCTGTCCTGGGTTATTGCCCCAACTAAGGACAAATTGCTTCAGATAAAATGGGTTGGGTTAACATCCCAAATCTGAGAAGAATTTAAGAATTATGGAGAAAATAGGGAAAATAAGAGACTAGAGAGTCAATAATTTTAGGGAAAACGAGGGAATCTCCTTGGATTTTCTAGCCACATGTGGGGAGGGGAGAGAGAAGGGGAAGAACTAGAGAGAATTATTCTCTGGTTTTGAGATGGAAAGAAATGACACAAACGAAAAGGATGCAAGTAGCTCATCCCCATGACCATAGGCAGGCACAGAACATTTTATTAGCATGTGCAACCAGGGAGCCCTGCCCTAGCCCCACCCCATCCACTGCCTCCCACTTCCTGCCCTCTGGCTGCCCTCCTCAGAATCCCCAACCCCCCCTGCTCCTTGTCCCCTGACTGCCCCCTCCTGGGACCCTGCCCCTAACTGCCCTCCAAGACCCAACCCCCTAGCTAAGCCTCCCGGCTCCTTGTCCCCTAACTACCCCCTCCTGAGACTCCCCCACTGTAATTGCCTCCCTACGACCCTACCCATCCCCCTGACCCTTATCCACACCCCCATCCCCAGACAGATCCCCAGGACTCCCACTCTTACCCAACTGCTCCTCGCCCCCTGATAGGACCCCCAGAACTCCCAACCCATCCAACTCCCTCTGCTTCCTGCCTGCCCCACGACACTCCACCCCCCACCCCCAAACAGGCACCCCCCCAGACCCTCAACCCGTCCAACCCCCCTGTTCCTTGTCCCATGACCACCCCCTCCAGAGACCCCACCACCTCCTAATCACCTCCTCAACTATCCAACCCTCCTCCCCACCTCCTGGCAGCTCTGTCTAGTGGCTGTTCTCACCCACACACACAAAGTGGCGGAGGAGGTTCCCTCTCCTTCGGTGGGAAGGTTGCCTAGTGGTTAAGGCACAGGATTCACGCTCAGGTGTTCTGGGTTTGAGTCTCTGCTCTGCCACAGACTCCCTGCTTAGCCTTGGGAAAGTCACTGCACCTCTTTGTGCCCTAGAGCCCACATGCCAAATGGGGCCAATACCCTGCCTCCTTGGCTAAATCCATTCATGGCTGGGTGACGGTGGGGGAAATGGAGATCCCAACATGGGGACAGTTGGGCTGAATTTCTCCACAGCAGGGTAATGAGAGCCAGCTCCAAAGGGTGGATGGGAGCGAGAGGGGCTCAAGGCAGCTCCACACAGAGTGAGGTCAGGGCTTAAGCCCTGCAACTTTTGCCACTAAGGTGGCTGGGGCTCCCGAGCCACGTACTTCAGCACCACATCTTCTGCCAGGGTCCAGGGCTTCTCCTCCCTGCCCCAGAGTGGCTCCTCTCCCCCTCCACACCCCCTTCAGTGCAGCTCCTGCTGGGGTCTGGGCTTCTGCACCCCCTGCCTCCCAACCCAGCGTGGCTTCTCCTCCCCTGCCCCAGCTTGGCGCTTCTCCCCCCTCCCTCCCTCCCTCCTATTGCAGCTCCTGCAGGGGCCCAGGGGCTTCTCTTTCCCCTCCCCTGCCCCAGCGTGGCTCCAGCCCAGTCCGGGGCTTCTCCTCCGCTACTCCAGCTCGTCTCATCTCCCCCACACATGCCAGGGTCTGGAGCTTCTCCTCCCCCTAACCTCCCACTGCTCTCAGCCCTAGCCTAGCCGGGCTCCCTGGGGCACCCAATGCTGCTGTGGCAGGAGCCGAGCCTGGCGGGCAGGGAGCAGCGATTCACGTGGAGGCCATGGCAGAGCCATCAGCCCGAGAGGTGTGGGGCAGCCCCAGGGAGCGGGGCAGGATGTGCTGCTGCTGGCCCTGCACCTCTGCCCACCCTGAGCCCTGAGGCTGTTTAGTGGGGGGACTCACTCATCCTCTGCAGGAGCAGGGAAGGGGGAGCAGTGGAGCAGAGTCTGCCCAGCAAACAGCTGATCACAGCTGTGCACAGGCTGCCCCCAGGGAAAAGCTCAGCGGAGGAGGCACCACAAGCTGCCGACAGTGGGTCATTCCCGGGGGGGAGGGAGCTGAGCACCCGCCTGCAGCCACCGCAGCCTCCTCCCCTTCCCCTTGAGCCTCCACAGGAGGGGGAGGAGCAGCCTCCCCAGCCGGAGATCAGGGCATTGGGGTGCCAGGGCTCACCCCATGCGCATGCCTATGCCCAGGACACTGACAGACACACTCTCCCCCTAGACTTTCCTGCCTGCACAGATACCGTCCACCCATCTGCCTGTCCCCCCGCCCTTCCCCCGCCTGCAGCTCTGGCTTCTCCCCTCCTTTCCCCTCCCACCTCAAAACTCTTCTCTCTCATTGCCCCTTTCAATATCTCTTTCTCCTTTTCCCATCCCCTCTCCCTGCCTGTCTGGTAGGAAAGTCCCACTCCTGGGTAGTTTGCTTCCCCATGGCTGGATTTGCTCCTGCAATTGCTAATGGGATGAGAAATGAGGAGGCGTCTGTTTGTGTGGAGTCATTTTAAGGCCAGACCCCAGCATTTTCCCTTCGTTCCTTTCAGTTATTTGGAGTCTCTGGCCCAGAGTTTAGTATTAACAGGGCCCAGGGCTGCCCTAGGGGGCTAGGACCAGCTGGAGAAAGTCATCCCCTGGTCCGGGCAGAGAAGAAGTTTTAATTAAGTTCACTTCCCAGCACAGAACCCCGCTGGGGGAGCAGCAGCTGCTAAGCCTGGTCACCCAGATCACAGTGGAGGCTGCAGCGTCTGACCCAGGAAGCTGAACCCCAATATTCTGAGCAGAGAGGGACAGAGTGTTTGAGCAGCTTCCCTCCTTTAGCTCTCTGGGGAGAGCAGCTAATGAGAGCCCCTCCTCACAGAGAGAACTGCTGATCTCATTTGCCCCACTGTCCATCTGGAGTCACTCCTTGGGCTTGGCTACCCTGGCGCTTTACAGCGCTGGAACTTTCGCACTCAGGGGTGTCAAAAAAACACACCCCTGAACGCTGCAAGATACAGCATTGTAGAGCACCAGTGTCAACAGTGCCGCAGCACTGGGAGCGCGGCTCCCAGCGCTGCAAGCGAATCCCCATGAGAAGCTGGAGTACATGCAGCACTGGGAGAGCTCTCTGCACTGCACAGCACTGCAACCACACTCACACTTCAAAGCGCTGCCACAGCAGCGCTTTGAAGTTCTGAATGTAGCCATACCCCTTGTCCTTCAATACAGTGACTCTGGATTGACAATGGTCTCAATGACACCAGATTTCAGAAAGAATGAGTCCAGAACGCTGTGGAAGAGACTATCATGTGACAGTGCTGACCCCCTTCCCACCTCCCTCACCCCCAGATAGAGAACAAGGACTGGGGGCACACATTTTCCAGATGGAACCAAAAGTTCCTGCAGTTGTCAAAAGAGGAGAAAAGCAAAATCTGTGATTTCACACTAACAATGTCTGATAAGTGGACAAAAAGTTATCACATTGACAGGGCACGTGACTGGGGAATGCCGGGCAGTGCTCGGAGCCAGGACTCTGGCACAAGTTGATCAGAGAGAAGGATCATGATTAGTAGCAGCCCCCAGACACCCCCCAGTACCCAGACCCCCCAGCCAGGGTCCCCAGACACCCCCCAGCCAGGGTCCCACCAGATATTCCCTGGGACACAGGCCCCAGAGTCCCTGGCCAGGAACCCCAGATACCCGTCAAAGCCCCATGGCCAGAGAACCACCACCAAACCATGATTGCCAGGTTGGAAATCCCAAAGGGTTCCCCCCACCAAGAGCCCCCAACAGCCAGGGACCCCTCCTCCACCAGGAACTCCGTCCCTCACTGCCTGCCTAAGACACACTCCTGCCCTCCAGCAGGATCTGCCATGTTGTTTGTCTGGGACCTCCTCCTCTGCCCTGATGCTTTTTCAGTGGGATCCCTCACTTTGCTTGCCTGGCATCCCCTGACCTAGTGCCGGAGCTCCACTCCCTCCCCCCCATCCCCACCCCAGCTCTGTGCACTGGGCATGGCAATGATTCCAGGAGCCAGCAGAGAAAGCCCAGACAGAGCCCGTGGCACAGCACCAGGCTCCCTCTAACCCCCTGCCCCACTCTCAAGAGATGCCCAAACCCACTGTTCTGCAGCCAACAGCAACACCCACCTCCAGGACCCAAAGCCTCAGGGCTGGGCACATCACAACCCCCCACAACCTCCAGAAACCACCAATTTGATTAGGGTCCCACCTGCCCAGTCACCCAAACAACTCCCACTACCACACTGCCCCTTCAACTCCAGCTGAAATTTCCCCCCACAGACATCCTTTGCCCGCAGAGCAACCGTGTTACATCACAGTCTGTGATAAGTGGAGAGAAAGTTATCACCGCCCCCTGCTGGCCAGTCACACAGGCAGAGGGACCCCTGGAAGATGCCTCTTTAACAGGAGAATGGAAGGCCTGGAGGGCAAGAAAGATCCATGGCCTGTCACTAGCAAATAATGTTCACAATGGATCCACCCTAGAGGTGGCTGCGTCTTAGCACTGGGGGAATCAACTCCTCACAGAGACCCTTTGTCATGGGGTTTGGGATACTTCTCAACTCACACTGCACTCAGAGTGACCTCCTCATCTCGTGCCAGCTGGAGAAAAGAAAAGGGTCCAGCCAACTCTCCCGTTACCAGCTGGGAACCACTGATCCCTCAAACAGGGGGAGGCCTCTGGCTTTGATGTGTATTAAATATCTGGCTGGTCTCTTTCATCAGCAAACATTGTAACACATATAAAGGGAGAAGACATGGTTCTCAAAGGAGAGGGGAAAGATCAACACCAGGAAATTTAACCCCCTGCAGCCTCCAGGATGGAGAATGATTCAGGGCAACAGGCTTCCTCCAAGAAAGGAGAACTTGCTGGGATTGCGGAACATGGGGAACAGCTCCAAACAGGAAAGGATTTTTAATTGATATTTGAAAATAAGGTAGAAATGAAAGAGAAAGGCTGGAAATCAGAGAGATTTTGTCTCTATTTTTGCAAATAATAGAGAGGAAAATGGAAAATCAAAGGGATTTTATACCAGTTTATATCAGAGATGAGGTAAAAATCTCAGTGTTTCATATCAATATTTATTAAATGAATAGAGAGGAAATGGGCACCATTTGCAAACATTTTATTTTCATGTTCAAAAACCTGAGAAAAGGGGCAAATCTGAGATTGTCTTGGTATTTTATAATTAGAGAAATGGGAAAATCTCAGGGCATAGTCAATTAGAAATAGATAACTAGAGAGAAGTGCAGCAATTGTTTAGGGTACTTTATATCAACCTTTGAGATTTGCATAAAAAATGTGTCACGAACTATGCAACCGAAGGTGAAAAATCAGCATCAAGGAGAGACCAGGGGGAAATCGGGGGAGACGAGAGAGCTGATCATTGGAGGGGAAAGGGGGGAAATCTCCCCAGATTTTATAGCCCGTGTGAGACACTTAGAGAGAAAAGGGGCAGAACTAGAGAGAATTTGTATCGGGTGTGAGAGGCAAGTGGCACAAACAGGGGAAGGATCCAATTAACTCCCCTCCCCCCGGGAATTTCATGTTGGCCCAGAGACAGTTCAACTCCCTTCCCGAATCCCACTGACCTAGACCCCCCTACAACTCCAACTTCTCTCCTCCCTGCCCGACACCCCCTTCCCCCACAGGGACCCCCCCCGAGCGGGCCGGGGCGGATTCTGATGCAGCTCCACTGGGGCCGAGGCTTCTCCCCGTTTCCTCGGAGCAGAATCACTTTCCCGGCCCCCCAACCTGGGGTCTCTCACTCCCCGGGGGCTCTGGGCCGGGGCTGGGGCAGGCAGAGCCCGGGGCTGCCCAGAGGACGGGGCCCAGCTGGAGAAAGCCTCCCTCGGCCGGGCCGCCCCACACAGTCTCCCCGGGGAGCAGCAACTCAACCCGGGCCCGCCTCACATGCAGCCAGCTGCAGCAGTTTTGTTCTCCCACCCGCAGCGAAGCTCGCACGCAGGCCACGGGGCAGGCTGGGAGATGTAGTTCCTGACTCTCCCGGAAGCGGAAGTGACGTCAGCGAGGGAAACTGCCCGCACCAGCCCCACAGGCTCGAGCCGTCTGGTAAGTGAGAGACCCTGTTGGGAGTGAGGGAGTCCAGGGCCCTGGCAGGAAAGTGACTCTCTCCCCTCAGATCTTCTTGTTTTTCTCTCATGTTATCAAATATGTGATATTTGATATATTCATATAAAATACCCTAAACATTTGTCCCACTTGCCTCTAGTTGTCTATTCCTAATTGAATATGCCCTGAGATTTTCCCCGGTCTCTCTAATTATACAATACTGAAAAAATCTCAGATTTACACCTTTTTTCAGATTCTTGAATACGGATAGAAAATGTTTGCAAATGTTGCCCATTTTCTCTTTATTCATTTTTCAAATATGCATAGGAAATATTCTGATTTTACCTCCTATCAACAAATGATATAAAATCCCTCTGATTTTCCACTTTTCTCTCTATAGTTTACCAAATGGATCCAAAATCCCTCAGATTTCCACCTTTCACTTTCATTTCTGAACACTGATCTCAAATCTCAGTTTTTCCCTCTTTCTGTGTCATTATCAAATGTCAGTTAAAATCCTCTTGAGTTTTGGGCTCTTTCCCATGGTTTCTAAATCCCAACAACTTGTTTCTTGGGGGCAGAGCTGAAAGTAAGCTGGTATGGTACAGCGTACTGGCAAGAGCCAGTACGCCGTGCCGGAGCACATCGACTTCCACGGCGGCGATTGAAAGGGCTCTGGGCTGCCCGCGGCTGCAGGCAGTCCAGAGCCCTTTGAATCCCTGCCCCAGCTGAGATTTAAAGGGTTTACAGCTCCCCGCGGCTCTGGGCAGCCCAGAGCCCTTTAAATCCCGGCTGCGGCTGAAATTTAAAGGGCTCAGAACTCCCCGCAGCTGCGAGCAGCCCAGAGCTCTTTGAATCCTGGCCGTGACTCCGGCGGCCGGGCTGGGGCTGGGATTTAAACGGTTCAGATCTCCCCCCCACTTCGGGTAACCCAGAGCCCTTTGAATCCCTGCCCTAGCTGGGATTTAAAGGGCTCAGAGCTCGGCTGTGAGCAGCCCAGAACCCTTTCAATCCTGGCCATGATGGGATTTAAAAGGCTCAGAGCTCCCCACGACTGTGGGCAGCCCAGAGCCCTTTAACTCCTGTCCACGGCTGAGATTTAAAGGGCTCAGAGCTCCCCGCTGCTGCGGGCAGCCCAGAGCCCTTTGAATCCTGGCCGCGGCTCCGGTGGCAGGGCTGGGGCTGGGATTTAAAGAGCTCAGAGCTCCGCACCGCTGCTGGCAGCCCAGAGCCCTTTGAATCCTGACCAAGGCTCTGGCAGCCTGGCTGAGGCCAGGATTTAAAGGTCTCTGGGCTTCCGTCAGCAGCAGGAGCTCTGGGCCCTTTAAATCCCTGCCCCAGCCCTGGAAAGCTCGGGGTTCCCCCTGGTGGCCAGAGCCCCAGGCCCTTTAATTTGTCCCTGAGACCCAGGGGTCTCCCAGCCACCTCTGCAACTGGGAGCCCCTGGTTAATTTAAAGGCTCTGGGTCTCCCAGCCACAGCTGGTTCCCCAGGGCCTTTAAATCTTGAGAGGCCACACCTCTTCTGAATGAGGCCACGCCCCCCTCAGGACTCCAGCAGTACCAGTAAATCCTGTAAATTACTTTCACCCCTGCTTGGGGGGAGCCTGTTGCCCTGAGTCATTCTCCATCCTGGATGTTGAAGGGGGTTAAATTACCCAGTGATCATCTTTCCCTGTCTCCTTTGCGAATCATTTGTTCCCTCCTTTAGCTTTGTTAAAATGTTTGCCGAAGAAAGAGACCAGCCAGATATTTAATACACATCAAAGCCAGAGGCCTCCCCCTGTTTGGGGGATCAGGGGTTCCCAGCTGGTAACAGGAGAGTTGGCTGGTCCCTTTTGTTTTCTCCCGCTAGCACAGGATGAGGAGGTCACTCTGAGTGCAGTGTGGCTGGAGAAGTATCCTAAACCCCAAGACAAATGGTCTCTGTGAAGGGTTGCTTCCCGCAGTGCTAAGATGTAGCCACCTCTGGGGTGGATCCGTGGTGGCCATTATTTGCTAGTGACAGGGCATGCTCATTTCTTACCTGTTTTGTCCCTCCAGGCCTTCCATTTTCCTGTTAAAGAAACATCGCCCAGGGCTCCCTCTGCCTGTGTGACTGGCCAGCAGGGGGCGGTGATAACTTTCTATCCACTCTCCAACACTGTGAGGTGAAATCACAGATTTTGCTTTTGTCCCCTCTTGAAAACTGCAGGAACTTCCAGTTCCATTGGGAAAATTTGTGCCTCAAGTCCTTTTCCTAGATCTGGAGGGTGAGAGAGGTGGGAGAGGGGTCTGTGCTGGGAAATGACCTTAATTAAAGCTGCTTCTCTGCTCTGCTCTACCCTGCCCAGGTGAACAAGAAAAGGAGCGGTCAGAGGAAAATCCAGTTCCTGACTCCATATTCCCGCTGCTGGGGTGTGGCTGCTGTGGGGTCAGTGTCCACGGGAATCTCCCACAGTGATACCTTGGGTTCTGCTCTTTTCTAGCCTTGTGTTGAGAGACTTTGTTACAGGGTGGGGTGAGGGAGAAGGGAGGTTAAATGTCTCTGTGTGCTTAGCAAGGCAGGAAGGGCCAGGTCTACACTATAATCAAGAGAAGAAGCATTTTCTCAGGATGGCAGAATGTAGGATGTCTGTCTGCAGGAGAAGGGCCTGGGGGACTTATGATGTGAAATTAACTACAACCTATTCTGAAATCCCCACAATTACCTTTCTCACCCTCCAATGCTGCAGAGTGACCTCCATCTTTCACTCCATTTCATCTAGTCCTCCCATGGCACAGGGAAGAGAAATGGCTGCAGTGGAGCCAGCCCAGGTAGGGATTATTGGTGGTGGTGGTGGGGGGTGATTGGTGGGTTCCTGCTGGAGGAGAGGGACAGCAAATACAGCGGAGGTTTGCACAGTCTGGTCTGGAGCTGCCCCTCTCTTCATCCTCAGCACCTCAGAATGAGGAGGGTGTTGGGCTTCCTACCAGGGAGCTCTACCTGAACCCTACTAGGGGCTCCATCTCCTGTATTAATCTGTGGCTAGTA
Source organism: Gopherus flavomarginatus (assembly GCF_025201925.1). Lineage (NCBI taxonomy): Eukaryota > Metazoa > Chordata > Testudines > Testudinidae > Gopherus > Gopherus flavomarginatus. The sequence goes on along the minus strand of NC_066629.1, from coordinate 7,897,563 downwards.
GGTGTGTGATGGATCTGCTGGGAGAGATGGGGCTCTCTTCATCCCCTCACCCTGGTATTTGCTGGATACTCTGAGCAGGGTAGGGTGGGACTCTGTTGACTGCGATCCACCAGAGCTTCCATTTGATTGGGAGTGTGAGTGGGGAGCAGATACTGAGTGTTGGGCTCTCGCTCTTTCAGGGGCCGATGACCTTTGAGGAGGTGGCTTTGCATTTCACCAGGGAAGAGTGGGCTCTGCTGAACCACACTCAGAGAGCCCTCTACTGGGATGTCATGCTGGAGAATTATGAGACTGTGACCTCTCTGGGTAAGAATTCCTGTCCCCTCGGTTCTTGGAAGGGGAAATGAAGCGTGAAGGTTCATGCCACCCCCCACCGTGCCATCTGTACTCTGTCCTGTTGCAGCATCACCCCAGTATGCCAGTGACACACACACTACCAGAGACCTTCCCCTGCTGCAGAATACTTTGGGAACAGAGCACAGAAGCAGTATCACACAGTGTCAAATATCTCCTGTTTGCTCAAAGAAAAACGGGGGGTTAGGTCCAGCGTAATGAAAAGAAGCTTCCTACCCCCGGCCTTCTCTCAAACACTGAGCCTTCTCTACCCAAACCAGAATGTTATTGGAATGTAACAAGCAGGCTGCTGGAGTCAGAGCTGCCAGTCCAGGGTTACTTATCACACGGACACTCGGTGCATCGTTCAATGCTGGCTGCGGGTATCCAGACAGGGGAGCTCCAGCAGCAGAACATTGAAGCTCACCCAAGATTACAGATGACACAATTCCTCACTGATCTGGATTGCACCCCAGCATGTGAAAATGGCCTAGGTTGATAGTGATATTTCTTGAGACATGGAAAGTCTTGCTCCCCTATCACCATGTGCAATAACAATAACAGGCATGGCCGAATATGGAAAACTGATTGTCCAGCTTGCTTTTGACCTGCATCGTATTTTGCAATATATTCCAAATAAGGGAATTAATGTGCAATGTATGTGTCATTGTTTTTGGTTTTAAGCTTTAAAAGGCTTGTGTGATTTTTAGCTCTGGGGGACAATATTCCAATAATTGTCTCCCCCTGTGCACTTTTAACCAAGAAAAGAGCCTCAGGCTGCGCTGATTCAAAATCATCGTATGGTTCGTTTTCCACAACAGCTTCAAGTGGTCCCTGTGATGGAATGTAATGTCTTCTTCACACCTTCGCCCTTCAGGAGAATGTCTATTTGACCAGTTGTTTGCCTTGCTGTCTCTGAGGAACTGGTCTGTGGGTGTTCCTCAGAATTGTAACTTTTTCAGTAATATCATACTGTCAAATCTCATAACTTCACATACAGTGTTACTCCACATTTTAACAGGAGGATAATATTCAGTAGGTTTATGGGTTTTCAAATCATACCTCACAAGCCATATTGCATACAAAATTGATGATAATTTTCTAAAAGAGTGAACACAAAGGGTGTAGACTGCACAGTGTCTGTGTGTGTGTTCCCAGCAGATATGTGGGTATTTCAATCCATCATAAGCACAATGTTCAGCATCTTCAAGGACCTAGGGAACTGGTCCTGAGAATACACTGGTTTACCAAGTGTGAAACTGCATGGAATTGTGAGCCACTTTGGTATTAATAATAAAATAATAATATAATCTGATCAAATTGCAATGAATGGTGCTAGATATGCCATTTAAGGTGTCAGTGAAAATGTTATGATTTGCCAAGTATGATAATTTTGTTTGTATGTTTGCCTCACCTTTGTATTGTGAGTTAGATATGTAGGGTATATCTGTATTTCCAGACTTGTGCAGTGTTTCTGGGTGACACCCCCAGACATATTGGCATCAACACTGCCTAGCCTGTTTGATGGCCCATTGAGGGTCATCAGCTGTACAATGAGCCCATGGAAAGGACAAAGGGGATACACCTATTGAGTCAGCAAGACATGCTGGGCTTTTCCTGTGTACTGAGAACTCCAAGGCTTTTGCATGCCATGTGCTGTGAAGCTTCTGTTTGGGACACAGGAAGTACAAGACACATGGCAAAAGGAATGTAAGGGGCAGCTGCATCATCTCCGTTTAGTCTTCAGTCCCCATTCCTACCTCTGGAGCAACTTCTTTACAAAGTGAACCCTGGAACAAAGGACTGAATGACCCATCCAAGCTGTGCATGTGTTCCAGACAGACTTTCAAGCCAGCAACTCACCAATACTGCTAAGAACCTGATATATCCATTTTGGAATGTATCTGACTGCTTTTCCATTGAACTTCATTCTTTCATTCGTTCTTTCTTCTAAACACTTAGTATAGCTGCTAAAGGATTGGCTGGCAGCATGGTATTTTGGATGAGATCCAAACCTATAGTGACTGGGTAATGTGGCTGACCTTCCACCCGCCCAGTTCCTGGATCCAGTTGGGATCACTCTCCTGTTGCCCTCTGGCCATGCTGTATCACAATGAGCAGAGTTTTTAAATAACCTCTCACTGTACTGGACCTCGGTGCTGATTAGGAGTCAGAGAACTGTCATGCAATAAAGGGGGCCATGTTATTTCTTTTTTCAGCGTCTCGTTACTCAGTGTGTGGGATCAGAAGCACAGTTTGTGACTGGTCAGTGAGTTTAACTTCAGTGTTAACCATCAGTTTGGGAGCATCTGCTCTCCCTTTTTCAGCCTGCCCTGATCTTGGCATTATCAGTGAGGACTGCCCCAGGCACACCAGGTCACACTAAGCACTGAAGTTAAATTAATAGAATGTTTTTTATGATCAAGTTTTATGAAATCAACTGAACTCCTTTCTTTTCTTTCATCTGAGCAGGGTTTCTGGTTTTCCAGCATGATGTGGTCTCCCATCTGGAACAAGGGGAAGAGCCGTGGGTCCCAGACCTCCAGGGTTCAGAGAAGAGAGAGATCCTGAGATCTCCCCGCACAGATGAGGAACATTAAACCAACTCAGAATCTGTAAGTGCCTGAAGGAAACATCTGGTATGCCCTACAAAGTTCTTGGGAAGTCTCTCAGTTCATTATTGTCCATAGCAGGGGTCGCATCCGCAGGGTAAATATAGCTCAAGGCTTCTTATAGATCCTAGCAGACAGCGGGCAGTAGCTTTCTCCCCTCCCCCTGCAAAGTTGGATGGGATGTGAAGACTGAATTGATCCCCTCCTCTCTCCTGTTTTGGGGGAGGTGAGTTCCTGATTTTTATTGACCTCTCTCCAGCACTTGTTTTGGTTTGGCCTTCCCCTTTCCATCCCTGTTCGAGTTTCTGTCTCTATCACAGCAGGTGATACAATGAGATGTGAGAAAGAGGAGCAGAATTCTCATCAGGGAAATGTTGAGGAAGTGGATAAACACGGAGCATTCTCACAAAGAATGAAAAGGAATGTGTCCAGCAGTCATGAGCAGGGAAGATCGTGTGAGGTTCATCACAGATCAGCAAAGAGCAGGGAAACCAGCCAGAGGAGAAATGGATCAATTTATTTCCTGTCAGGGAACTCAGAAGAGCCTTAAGGAACCAGAAGACAGCAGGAAATCTGCAGGGAAAAGCAAAACTACATGCGCTGAGTGTGGGAAAACCTTTAATTATCGCTCACACCTTATTAGGCATCAGAGAATCCACACTGGGGAGAAGCCCTATGAATGCCGTGAGTGTGGGAAACTCTTCACTGAAAGATCAGTGCTTATTAGGCATCAGAGAATCCACACAGGGGAGAGGCCCTATGAATGCAGTGAGTGTGGAAAACTCTTCACTCAAAGATCAACCCTTATTACCCATCAGAGAATCCACACAGGGGAGAGGCCCTATGAATGCAGTGAGTGTGGAAAACTCTTCACTCAAAGATCAACCCTTATTACCCATCAGAGAATCCACACAGGGGAGAGGCCCTATGAATGTAGTGAGTGCGGAAAACCTTCACTCAAAGCTCACCTTATTACCCATCAGAGAATCCACACAGGAGAGAGGCCGTATGAATGTAGTGAGTGCGGAAAACCTCAGTCAATTCTCTCACCTTATTACCATCAGAGAATCCACACAAG
>NC_066629.1:7733890-7893440 GCF_025201925.1 Gopherus flavomarginatus | reverse complement strand
ACCTCCTCAACTATCCAACCCTCCTCCCCACCCCCACTGGCCATCTCTGTCTAGTGGCTGTTCTCACCCACACACACAAAGTGGCAGAGGAGGTTCCCTCTCCTTCGGTGGGAAGGTTGCCTAGTGGTTAAGGCACAGGATTCACGCTCAGGTGTTCTGGTTTTGAGTCTCTGCTCTGCCACAGACTCCCTGCTTAGCCTTGGGAAAGTCACTGCCCTCTTTGTGCCCTAGAGCCCACATGCCAAATGGGGCCAATTACCCTGCCTCCTTGGCTAAATTCCATTCATGGCTGGGTGACGAGTGGGGGAAATGGAGATCCCAACATGGGGACAGTTGGGCTGAATTTCTCCACAGCAGGGTAATGAGAGCCAGCTCCAAAGGGTGGATGGGAGCGAGAGGGGCTCAAGGCAGCTCCACACAGAGTGAGGTCAGGGCTTAAGCCCTGCAACTTTTGCCACTAAGGTGGCTGGGGCTCCCGAGCCATGTACTTCAGCACCACATCTTCTGCCAGGGTCCAGGGCTTCTCCTCCCTGCCCCAGAGTGGCTCCTCTCCCCCTCCACACCCCCTTCAGTGCAGCTCCTGCTGGGGTCTGGGCTTCTGCACCCCCCGCCTCCCAACCCAGCGTGGCTTCTCCTCCCCTGCCCCAGCTTGGCGCTTCTCCCCCCTCCCTCCCTCCCTCCCTCCTATTGCAGCTCCTGCAGGGGCCCAGGGGCTTCTCTTTCCCCTCACCTGCCCCAGCGTGGCTCCAGCCCAGTCCGGGGCTTCTCCTCCGCTACTCCAGCTCGTCTCATCTCCCCCACACATGCCAGGGTCTGGAGCTTCTCCTCCCCCTAACCTCCCACTGCTCTCAGCCCTAGCCTAGCCGGGCTCCTGGGGCACCCAATGCTGCTGTGGCAGGAGCCGAGCCTGGCGGGCAGGGAGCAGCGATTCACGTGGAGGCCATGGCAGAGCCATCAGCCCGAGAGGTGTGGGGCAGCCCCAGGGAGCGGGGCAGGATGTGCTGCTGCTGGCCCTGCACCTCTGCCCACCCTGAGCCCTGAGGCTGTTTAGTGGGGGGACTCACTCATCCTCTGCAGGAGCAGGGAAGGGGGAGCAGTGGAGCAGAGTCTGCCCAGCAAACAGCTGATCACAGCTGTGCACAGGCTGCCCCCAGGGAAAAGCTCAGCGGAGGAGGCACCACAAGCTGCCGACAGTGGGTCATTCCCGGGGGGGAGGGAGCTGAGCACCCGCCTGCAGCCACCGCAGCCTCCTCCCCTTCCCCTTGAGCCTCCACAGGAGGGGGAGGAGCAGCCTCCCCAGCCGGAGATCAGGGCATTGGGGTGCCGGGGCTCACCCCATGCGCATGCCTATGCCCAGGACACTGACAGACACACTCTCCCCCTAGACTTTCCTGCCTGCACAGATACCGTCCACCCATCTGCCTGTCCCCCCGCCCTTCCCCCGCCTGCAGCTCTGGCTTCTCCCCTCCTTTCCCCTCCCACCTCAAAACTCTTCTCTCTCATTGCCCCTTTCAATATCTCTTTCTCCTTTTCCCATCCCCTCTCCCTGCCTGTCTGGTAGGAAAGTCCCACTCCTGGGTAGTTTGCTTCCCCATGGCTGGATTTGCTCCTGCAATTGCTAATGGGATGAGAAATGAGGAGGCGTCTGTTTGTGTGGAGTCATTTTAAGGCCAGACCCCAGCATTTTCCCTTCGTTCCTTTCAGTTATTTGGAGTCTCTGGCCCAGAGTTTAGTATTAACAGGGCCCAGGGCTGCCCTAGGGGGCTAGGACCAGCTGGAGAAAGTCATCCCCTGGTCCGGGCAGAGAAGAAGTTTTAATTAAGTTCACTTCCCAGCACAGAACCCCGCTGGGGGAGCAGCAGCTGCTAAGCCTGGTCACCCAGATCACAGTGGAGGCTGCAGCGTCTGACCCAGGAAGCTGAACCCCAATATTCTGAGCAGAGAGGGACAGAGTGTTTGAGCAGCTTCCCTCCTTTAGCTCTCTGGGGAGAGCAGCTAATGAGAGCCCCTCCTCACAGAGAGAACTGCTGATCTCATTTGCCCCACTGTCCATCTGGAGTCACTCCTTGGGCTTGGCTACCCTGGCGCTTTACAGCGCTGGAACTTTCGCACTCAGGGGTGTCAAAAAAACACACCCCTGAGCGCTGCAAGATACAGCATTGTAGAGCACCAGTGTCAACAGTGCCGCAGCACTGGGAGCGCGGCTCCCAGCGCTGCAAGCGAATCCCCATGAGAAGCTGGAGTACATGCAGCACTGGGAGAGCTCTCTGCACTGCACAGCACTGCAACCACACTCACACTTCAAAGCGCTGCCACAGCAGCGCTTTGAAGTTCTGAATGTAGCCATACCCCTTGTCCTTCAATACAGTGACTCTGGATTGACAATGGTCTCAATGACACCAGATTTCAGAAAGAATGAGTCCAGAACGCTGTGGAAGAGACTATCATGTGACAGTGCTGACCCCCTTCCCACCTCCCTCACCCCCAGATAGAGAACAAGGACTGGGGGCACACATTTTCCAGATGGAACCAAAAGTTCCTGCAGTTGTCAAAAGAGGAGAAAAGCAAAATCTGTGATTTCACACTAACAATGTCTGATAAGTGGACAAAAAGTTATCACATTGACAGGGCACGTGACTGGGGAATGCCGGGCAGTGCTTGGAGCCAGGACTCTGGCACAAGTTGATCAGAGAGAAGGATCATGATTAGTAGCAGCCCCCAGACACCCCCCAGTACCCAGACCCCCCAGCCAGGGTCCCCAGACACCCCCCAGCCAGGGTCCCACCAGATATTCCCTGGGACACAGGCCCCAGAGTCCCTGGCCAGGAACCCCAGATACCCGTCAAAGCCCCATGGCCAGAGAACCACCACCAAACCATGATTGCCAGGTTGGAAATCCCAAAGGGTTCCCCCCACCAAGAGCCCCCAACAGCCAGGGACCCCTCCTCCACCAGGAACTCCGTCCCTCACTGCCTGCCTAAGACACACTCCTGCCCTCCAGCAGGATCTGCCATGTTGTTTGTCTGGGACCTCCTCCTCTGCCCTGATGCTTTTTCAGTGGGATCCCTCACTTTGCTTGCCTGGCATCCCCTGACCTAGTGCCGGAGCTCCACTCCCTCCCCCCCATCCCCACCCCAGCTCTGTGCACTGGGCATGGCAATGATTCCAGGAGCCAGCAGAGAAAGCCCAGACAGAGCCCGTGGCACAGCACCAGGCTCCCTCTAACCCCCTGCCCCACTCTCAAGAGATGCCCAAACCCACTGTTCTGCAGCCAACAGCAACACCCACCTCCAGGACCCAAAGCCTCAGGGCTGGGCACATCACAACCCCCCACAACCTCCAGAAACCACCAATTTGATTAGGGTCCCACCTGCCCAGTCACCCAAACAACTCCCACTACCACACTGCCCCTTCAACTCCAGCTGAAATTTCCCCCCACAGACATCCTTTGCCCGCAGAGCAACCGTGTTACATCACAGTCTGTGATAAGTGGAGAGAAAGTTATCACCGCCCCCTGCTGGCCAGTCACACAGGCAGAGGGACCCCTGGAAGATGCCTCTTTAACAGGAGAATGGAAGGCCTGGAGGGCAAGAAAGATCCATGGCCTGTCACTAGCAAATAATGTTCACAATGGATCCACCCTAGAGGTGGCTGCGTCTTAGCACTGGGGGAATCAACTCCTCACAGAGACCCTTTGTCATGGGGTTTGGGATACTTCTCAACTCACACTGCACTCAGAGTGACCTCCTCATCTCGTGCCAGCTGGAGAAAAGAAAAGGGTCCAGCCAACTCTCCCGTTACCAGCTGGGAACCACTGATCCCTCAAACAGGGGGAGGCCTCTGGCTTTGATGTGTATTAAATATCTGGCTGGTCTCTTTCATCAGCAAACATTGTAACACATATAAAGGGAGAAGACATGGTTCTCAAAGGAGAGGGGAAAGATCAACACCAGGAAATTTAACCCCCTGCAGCCTCCAGGATGGAGAATGATTCAGGGCAACAGGCTTCCTCCAAGAAAGGAGAACTTGCTGGGATTGCGGAACATGGGGAACAGCTCCAAACAGGAAAGGATTTTTAATTGATATTTGAAAATAAGGTAGAAATGAAAGAGAAAGGCTGGAAATCAGAGAGATTTTGTCTCTATTTTTGCAAATAATAGAGAGGAAAATGGAAAATCAAAGGGATTTTATACCAGTTTATATCAGAGATGAGGTAAAAATCTCAGTGTTTCATATCAATATTTATTAAATGAATAGAGAGGAAATGGGCACCATTTGCAAACATTTTATTTTCATGTTCAAAAACCTGAGAAAAGGGGCAAATCTGAGATTGTCTTGGTATTTTATAATTAGAGAAATGGGAAAATCTCAGGGCATAGTCAATTAGAAATAGATAACTAGAGAGAAGTGCAGCAATTGTTTAGGGTACTTTATATCAACCTTTGAGATTTGCATAAAAAATGTGTCACGAACTATGCAACCGAAGGTGAAAAATCAGCATCAAGGAGAGACCAGGGGGAAATCGGGGGAGACGAGAGAGCTGATCATTGGAGGGGAAAGGGGGGAAATCTCCCCAGATTTTATAGCCCGTGTGAGACACTTAGAGAGAAAAGGGGCAGAACTAGAGAGAATTTGTATCGGGTGTGAGAGGCAAGTGGCACAAACAGGGGAAGGATCCAATTAACTCCCCTCCCCCGGGAATTTCATGTTGGCCCAGAGACAGTTCAACTCCCTTCCCGAATCCCACTGACCTAGACCCCCCTACAACTCCAACTTCTCTCCTCCCTGCCCGACACCCCCTTCCCCCACAGGGACCCCCCCGAGCGGGCCGGGGCGGATTCTGATGCAGCTCCACTGGGGCCGAGGCTTCTCCCCGTTTCCTCGGAGCAGAATCACTTTCCCGGCCCCCCAACCTGGGGTCTCTCACTCCCCGGGGGCTCTGGGCCGGGTCTGGGGCAGGCAGAGCCCGGGGCTGCCCAGAGGACGGGGCCCAGCTGGAGAAAGCCTCCCTCGGCCGGGCCGCCCCACACAGTCTCCCCGGGGAGCAGCAACTCAACCCGGGCCCGCCTCACATGCAGCCAGCTGCAGCAGTTTTGTTCTCCCACCCCCAGCGAAGCTCGCACGCAGGCCCCGGGGCAGGCTGGGAGATGTAGTTCCTGACTCTCCCGGAAGCGGAAGTGACGTCAGCGAGGGAAACTGCCCGCACCAGCCCCACAGGCTCGAGCCGTCTGGTAAGTGAGAGACCCTGTTGGGAGTGAGGGAGTCCAGGGCCCTGGCAGGAAAGTGACTCTCTCCCCTCAGATCTTCTTGTTTTTCTCTCATGTTATCAAATATGTGATATTTGATATATTCATATAAAATACCCTAAACATTTGTCCCACTTGCCTCTAGTTGTCTATTCCTAATTGAATATGCCCTGAGATTTTCCCCGGTCTCTCTAATTATACAATACTGAAAAAATCTCAGATTTACACCTTTTTTCAGATTCTTGAATACGGATAGAAAATGTTTGCAAATGTTGCCCATTTTCTCTTTATTCATTTTTCAAATATGCATAGGAAATATTCTGATTTTACCTCCTATCAACAAATGATATAAAATCCCTCTGATTTTCCACTTTTCTCTCTATAGTTTACCAAATGGATCCAAAATCCCTCAGATTTCCACCTTTCACTTTCATTTCTGAACACTGATCTCAAATCTCAGTTTTTCCCTCTTTCTGTGTCATTATCAAATGTCAGTTAAAAATCCTCTTGAGTTTTGGGCTCTTTCCCATGGTTTCTAAATCCCAACAACTTGTTTCTTGGGGGCAGAGCTGAAAGTAAGCTGGTATGGTACAGCGTACTGGCAAGAGCCAGTACGCCGTGCCGGAGCACATCGACTTCCACGGCGGCGATTGAAAGGGCTCTGGGCTGCCCGCGGCTGCAGGCAGTCCAGAGCCCTTTGAATCCCTGCCCCAGCTGAGATTTAAAGGGTTTACAGCTCCCCGCGGCTCTGGGCAGCCCAGAGCCCTTTAAATCCCGGCTGCGGCTGAAATTTAAAGGGCTCAGAACTCCCCGCAGCTGCGAGCAGCCCAGAGCTCTTTGAATCCTGGCCGTGACTCCGGCGGCCGGGCTGGGGCTGGGATTTAAACGGTTCAGATCTCCCCCCCGCTTCGGGTAACCCAGAGCCCTTTGAATCCCTGCCCTAGCTGGGATTTAAAGGGCTCAGAGCTCGGCTGTGAGCAGCCCAGAACCCTTTCAATCCTGGCCATGATGGGATTTAAAAGGCTCAGAGCTCCCCACGACTGTGGGCAGCCCAGAGCCCTTTAACTCCTGTCCACGGCTGAGATTTAAAGGGCTCAGAGCTCCCCGCTGCTGCGGGCAGCCCAGAGCCCTTTGAATCCTGGCCGCGGCTCCGGTGGCAGGGCTGGGGCTGGGATTTAAAGAGCTCAGAGCTCCGCACCGCTGCTGGCAGCCCAGAGCCCTTTGAATCCTGACCAAGGCTCTGGCAGCCTGGCTGAGGCCAGGATTTAAAGGTCTCTGGGCTTCCGTCAGCAGCAGGAGCTCTGGGCCCTTTAAATCCCTGCCCCAGCCCTGGAAAGCTCGGGGTTCCCCCTGGTGGCCAGAGCCCCAGGCCCTTTAATTTGTCCCTGAGACCCAGGGGTCTCCCAGCCACCTCTGCAACTGGGAGCCCCTGGTTAATTTAAAGGCTCTGGGTCTCCCAGCCACAGCTGGTTCCCCAGGGCCTTTAAATCTTGAGAGGCCACACCTCTTCTGAATGAGGCCACGCCCCCCTCAGGACTCCAGCAGTACCAGTAAATCCTGTAAATTACTTTCACCCCTGCTTGGGGGGAGCCTGTTGCCCTGAGTCATTCTCCATCCTGGATGTTGAAGGGGGTTAAATTACCCAGTGATCATCTTTCCCTGTCTCCTTTGCGAATCATTTGTTCCCTCCTTTAGCTTTGTTAAAATGTTTGCCGAAGAAAGAGACCAGCCAGATATTTAATACACATCAAAGCCAGAGGCCTCCCCCTGTTTGGGGGATCAGGGGTTCCCAGCTGGTAACAGGAGAGTTGGCTGGTCCCTTTTGTTTTCTCCCGCTAGCACAGGATGAGGAGGTCACTCTGAGTGCAGTGTGGCTGGAGAAGTATCCTAAACCCCAAGACAAATGGTCTCTGTGAAGGGTTGCTTCCCGCAGTGCTAAGATGTAGCCACCTCTGGGGTGGATCCGTGGTGGCCATTATTTGCTAGTGACAGGGCATGCTCATTTCTTACCTGTTTTGTCCCTCCAGGCCTTCCATTTTCCTGTTAAAGAAACATCGCCCAGGGCTCCCTCTGCCTGTGTGACTGGCCAGCAGGGGGCGGTGATAACTTTCTATCCACTCTCCAACACTGTGAGGTGAAATCACAGATTTTGCTTTTGTCCCCTCTTGAAAACTGCAGGAACTTCCAGTTCCATTGGGAAAATTTGTGCCTCAAGTCCTTTTCCTAGATCTGGAGGGTGAGAGAGGTGGGAGAGGGGTCTGTGCTGGGAAATGACCTTAATTAAAGCTGCTTCTCTGCTCTGCTCTACCCTGCCCAGGTGAACAAGAAAAGGAGCGGTCAGAGGAAAATCCAGTTCCTGACTCCATATTCCCGCTGCTGGGGTGTGGCTGCTGTGGGGTCAGTGTCCACGGGAATCTCCCACAGTGATACCTTGGGTTCTGCTCTTTTCTAGCCTTGTGTTGAGAGACTTTGTTACAGGGTGGGGTGAGGGAGAAGGGAGGTTAAATGTCTCTGTGTGCTTAGCAAGGCAGGAAGGGCCAGGTCTACACTATAATCAAGAGAAGAAGCATTTTCTCAGGATGGCAGAATGTAGGATGTCTGTCTGCAGGAGAAGGGCCTGGGGGACTTATGATGTGAAATTAACTACAACCTATTCTGAAATCCCCACAATTACCTTTCTCACCCTCCAATGCTGCAGAGTGACCTCCATCTTTCACTCCATTTCATCTAGTCCTCCCATGGCACAGGGAAGAGAAATGGCTGCAGTGGAGCCAGCCCAGGTAGGGATTATTGGTGGTGGTGGTGGGGGGTGATTGGTGGGTTCCTGCTGGAGGAGAGGGACAGCAAATACAGCGGAGGTTTGCACAGTCTGGTCTGGAGCTGCCCCTCTCTTCATCCTCAGCACCTCAGAATGAGGAGGGTGTTGGGCTTCCTACCAGGGAGCTCTACCTGAACCCTACTAGGGGCTCCATCTCCTGTATTAATCTGTGGCTAGTAGGTGTGTGATGGATCTGCTGGGAGAGATGGGGCTCTCTTCATCCCCTCACCCTGGTATTTGCTGGATACTCTGAGCAGGGTAGGGTGGGACTCTGTTGACTGCGATCCACCAGAGCTTCCATTTGATTGGGAGTGTGAGTGGGGAGCAGATACTGAGTGTTGTGCTCTCGCTCTTTCAGGGGCCGATGACCTTTGAGGAGGTGGCTTTGCATTTCACCAGGGAAGAGTGGGCTCTGCTGAACCACACTCAGAGAGCCCTCTACTGGGATGTCATGCTGGAGAATTATGAGACTGTGACCTCTCTGGGTAAGAATTCCTGTCCCCTCGGTTCTTGGAAGGGGAAATGAAGCATGAAGGTTCATGCCACCCCCACCGTGCCATCTGTACTCTGTCCTGTTGCAGCATCACCCCAGTATGCCAGTGACACACACACTACCAGAGACCTTCCCCTGCTGCAGAATACTTTGGGAACAGAGCACAGAAGCAGTATCACACAGTGTCAAATATCTCCTGTTTGCTCAAAGAAAAACGGGGGGTTAGGTCCAGCGTAATGAAAAGAAGCTTCCTACCCCCGGCCTTCTCTCAAACACTGAGCCTTCTCTACCCAAACCAGAATGTTATTGGAATGTAACAAGCAGGCTGCTGGAGTCAGAGCTGCCAGTCCAGGGTTACTTATCACACGGACACTCGGTGCATCGTTCAATGCTGGCTGCGGGTATCCAGACAGGGGAGCTCCAGCAGCAGAACATTGAAGCTCACCCAAGATTACAGATGACACAATTCCTCACTGATCTGGATTGCACCCCAGCATGTGAAAATGGCCTAGGTTGATAGTGATATTTCTTGAGACATGGAAAGTCTTGCTCCCCTATCACCATGTGCAATAACAATAACAGGCATGGCCGAATATGGAAAACTGATTGTCCAGCTTGCTTTTGACCTGCATCGTATTTTGCAATATATTCCAAATAAGGGAATTAATGTGCAATGTATGTGTCATTGTTTTTGGTTTTAAGCTTTAAAAGGCTTGTGTGATTTTTAGCTCTGGGGGACAATATTCCAATAATTGTCTCCCCCTGTGCACTTTTAACCAAGAAAAGAGCCTCAGGCTGAGCTGATTCAAAATCAATCGTATGGTCGTTTTCCACAACAGCTTCAAGTGGTCCCTGTGATGGAATGTAAATGTCTTCTTCACACCTTCGCCCTTCAGGAGAATGTCTATTTGACCAGTTGTTTGCCTTGCTGTCTCTGAGGAACTGGTCTGTGGGTGTTCCTCAGAATTGTAACTTTTTCAGTAATATCATACTGTCAAATCTCATAACTTCACATACAGTGTTACTCCACATTTTAACAGGAGGATAATATTCAGTAGGTTATGGGTTTTCAAATCATACCTCACAAGCCATATTGCATACAAAATTGATGATAATTTTCTAAAAGAGTGAACACAAGGGTGTAGACTGCACAGTGTCTGTGTGTGTGTTCCCAGCAGATATGTGGGTATTTCAATCCATCATAAGCACAATGTTCTGCATCTTCAAGGACCTAGGGAACTGGTCCTGAGAATACACTGGTTTACCAAGTGTGAAACTGCATGGAATTGTGAGCCACTTTGGTATTAATAATAAAATAATAATATAATCTGATCAAATTGCAATGAATGGTGCTAGATATGCCATTTAAGGTGTCAGTGAAAATGTTATGATTTGCCAAGTATGATAATTTTGTTTGTATGTTTGCCTCACCTTTGTATTGTGAGTTATAGATATGTAGGGTATATCTGTATTTCCAGACTTGTGCAGTGTTTCTGGGTGACACCCCCAGACATATTGGCATCAACACTGCCTAGCCTGTTTGATGGCCCATTGAGGGTCATCAGCTGTACAATGAGCCCATGGAAAGGACAAAGGGGATACACCTATTGAGTCAGCAAGACATGCTGGGCTTTTCCTGTGTACTGAGAACTCCAAGGCTTTTGCATGCCATGTGCTGTGAAGCTTCTGTTTGGGACACAGGAAGTACAAGACACATGGCAAAAGGAATGTAAGGGGCAGCTGCATCATCTCCGTTTAGTCTTCAGTCCCCATTCCTACCTCTGGAGCAACTTCTTTACAAAGTGAACCCTGGAACAAAGGACTGAATGACCCATCCAAGCTGTGCATGTGTTCCAGACAGACTTTCAAGCCAGCAACTCACCAATACTGCTAAGAACCTGATATATCCATTTTGGAATGTATCTGACTGCTTTTCCATTGAACTTCATTCTTTCATTCGTTCTTTCTTCTAAACACTTAGTATAGCTGCTAAAGGATTGGCTGGCAGCATGGTATTTTGGATGAGATCCAAACCTATAGTGACTGGGTAATGTGGCTGACCTTCCACCCGCCCAGTTCCTGGATCCAGTTGGGATCACTCTCCTGTTGCCCTCTGGCCATGCTGTATCACAATGAGCAGAGTTTTTAAATAACCTCTCACTGTACTGGACCTCGGTGCTGATTAGGAGTCAGAGAACTGTCATGCAATAAAGGGGGCCATGTGATTTCTTTTTTCAGCGTCTCGTTACTCAGTGTGTGGGATCAGAAGCACAGTTTGTGACTGGTCAGTGAGTTTAACTTCAGTGTTAACCATCAGTTTGGGGAGCATCTGCTCTCCCTTTTTCAGCCTGCCCTGATCTTGGCATTATCAGTGAGGACTGCCCCAGGCACACCAGGTCACACTAAGCACTGAAGTTAAATTAATAGAATGTTTTTTATGATTAAGTTTTATGAAATCAACTGAACTCCTTTCTTTTCTTTCATCTGAGCAGGGTTTCTGGTTTTCCAGCATGATGTGGTCTCCCATCTGGAACAAGGGGAAGAGCCGTGGGTCCCAGACCTCCAGGGTTCAGAGAAGAGAGAGATCCTGAGATCTCCCCGCACAGATGAGGAAACATTAAACCAACTCAGAATCTGTAAGTGCCTGAAGGAAACATCTGGTATGCCCTACAAAGTTCTTGGGAAGTCTCTCAGTTCATTATTGTCCATAGCAGGGGTCGCATCCGCAGGGTAAATATAGCTCAAGGCTTCTTATAGATCCTAGCAGACAGCGGGCAGTAGCTTTCTCCCCTCCCCCTGCAAAGTTGGATGGGATGTGAAGACTGAATTGATCCCCTCCTCTCTCCTGTTTTGGGGGAGGTGAGTTCCTGATTTTTATTTGACCTCTCTCCAGCACTTGTTTTGGTTTGGCCTTCCCCTTTCCATCCCTGTTCGAGGTTTCTGTCTCTATCACAGCAGGTGATACAATGAGATGTGAGAAAGAGGAGCAGAATTCTCATCAGGGAAATGTTGAGGAAGTGGATAAACACGGAGCATTCTCACAAAGAATGAAAAGGAATGTGTCCAGCAGTCATGAGCAGGGAAGATCGTGTGAGGTTCATCACAGATCAGCAAAAGAGCAGGGAAACCAGCCAGAGGAGAAAATGGATCAATTTATTTCCTGTCAGGGAACTCAGAAGAGCCTTAAGGAAACCAGAAGACAGCAGGAAATCTGCAGGGAAAAGCAAAAAACTACATGCGCTGAGTGTGGGAAAACCTTTAATTATCGCTCACACCTTATTAGGCATCAGAGAATCCACACTGGGGAGAAGCCCTATGAATGCCGTCAGTGTGGGAAACTCTTCACTGAAAGATCAGTGCTTATTAGGCATCAGAGAATCCACACAGGGGAGAGGCCCTATGAATGCAGTGAGTGTGGAAAACTCTTCACTCAAAGATCAACCCTTATTACCCATCAGAGAATCCACACACGGGAGAGGCCCTATGAATGCAGTGCGTGTGGAAAACTCTTCACTCATAGATCAACCCTTATTACCCATCAGAGAATCCACACAGGGGAGAGGCCCTATGAATGCAGTGAGTGTGGAAAACTCTTCACTCAAAGATCAGCCCTTATTACGCATCAGAGAATCCACACAGGGAAGAGGCCGTATGAATGTAGTGAGTGCAGGAAAACCTTCAGTCAATTCTCTCACCTTATTACCCATCAGAGAATCCACACAGGGGAGAGGCCATATGAATGTAGTGAGTGCAGGAAAACTTTCAGTCAACGCTCTCACCTTATTACCCATCATAGAATCCACACAAGAGAGAAAGCCTATGAATGCACAGAGTGCGGGAGAACCTTCAATCACAGCTCACCCCTTATTGGGCATCAGAGAATCCACACAAGCGAGAGGCTCTGCGAATGCCATCAGCAGGCCTGCACAACTCGTAAAGCGGCGAGGGCCACATTACTCCAAAAAAAAACAGGTGAGGGCCGAAACCCCCCAGCCCTGCGGAAACACCCCCCCCTCAGAACGTTCTGGCCCGGCGGAAACGCACTGCCCAGCCCTGCAGAAACAGACCCTCCTTCCCCAGTGCTGCCCCAGCAAAACATTGTTTCTTTCTGAAAACTTTGTATCTGCCAATGCATACATCGGATTTAAAAACAAAAATCAGGATGTGTTATTTAAATCAGATTTTCTTTTAAAAAATAAACCTATTTAAAATTAAATTTGAAATTTTGACAACTTATGTTAAGGCCTAAATATAGTATAATCTATTAAAATAAACTAACTCATATTCAAGCAGTACATGTTTATGCTGAAATTCGAAAGAAAGTTAAGCCACTGAACTGGTGGAATTCACTGTGCTGAGCACCGGAAGTACATTTGTTCAAGTGTTAACCAGATTGTGATAACAGAAGCCTCTTACAAAGCGGCAGAGAGAATATTTTCTTTATTTCAGCTTATTCAACTACTTTGTTAAATGGCTACTTCACTGAAAGTTGAGAAATGGATTCAGAATTAAAAAAAAAAAGTGGCAGAAACCTGCTTTCCTTTTCCAGTCTAAGCCCAAGAACTAGGTGAGAAAGGATGAGAGCTCCTGTTGGCAAAATCTAAATGAAATGGTCAGCAGAAACCAGCAGTTCAATTCACTAACTGCAGATAATATTCCTTGATCAAATCAGCTTTCAATGCAAATATGTTGTGCTAAACTTACACTTTCAAAAGCATGCAGCACATTTTAGGTAGGTTCAGGGCCAGCTCCAGGCACTAGCAAAGCAAGCAGGTGCTCGGGGACCCATTTGCAGGGGCAGATCTAGCCTGGGAGCTGAGAACCACCAGGAGGCCCTGGGAGCTATCGCTCCTATAGAGCCAGCCCTGGAGCAGGGAAAGAACTACATTTCTCAGCATTCCTTTATGTGCCCTCCTGGGAAGAGGCCTGGTCAGCTTTCAGCTTTTTCTCCCTTTCAGTGGAGAGGGCGGGAAGACCTCCCTGGTGGATGGGGGCGGGAGGGCTGGAGAGAGAGCTCTGGAATTGACGTACACCAATTCTTGTATTTTGGAAGATTATTTCAAAAGTTTCTGGGGAGCTACAATGGCCCAGGAGAGTGAAGACAATACCAGAAGCAGGAGAAAAAAGGGCTTTCTTTACTTCATTGGGCCATTGTACAGTGAACTGTGAATATCTGGATTCTGTTTTCCCCCTAATTCTTATATGTTCTTTGCCCTATTAGGCTGCTGTAGCACCCCAGAAACGTATCTTGTTTTATGCTAATGAAAATGTCAGCAGAAGAAAATGTGGAAAACACCAGGGAAAAGCTTCCTTTTTTTTGTGCACCTTTCTGAAGTTTTATAAAAGTTAACATCTATTTTTGTCCTTTTCTTTAAAGTTAGGTCAAACCCACACTTCAAGGTATTTCATAACCTGCCATGTCTAGAAATTCTTTCCTACCAATACAAATGGCTTCAGGACCAAATACACTTTTCTCTGCACTTCCTGTGGGCAAGTGAATAGAAAAAACATTTTCAATCCCTGTAGAGACTCTTGAATGTAAGCAAATGCTGTGACTGGGAATTACCATCTTAGAGCAGTGCCGCCTTCTCTTCCTGTTTGCAAAGAACTAGAAATGAGCTGTATGCAGATACCTCATCAAATATTTCTTTTCTTTTCACAGTGCTATTAGAAGAAACCACTGTCAGGACACCTGGACCAGTAGGAAAGAGGATTTTGTAATTAGCTTTAAGAACTAGGCCAGGCATGTAGGTTCCTGCAAACAAGAAACTTTTTTTTTTAAAGCAGCATACATCCCTGGAGTTAACCTTTGCTTTTTGACACAACTTCCTTAAATGCTTTACTATCATTAATAGTCAGTAGGGCTCGGATGCTCAATTGTACAGTGTATGTTTAATTTTTTTTTCATTTTTATAAGTAAGTTGACATTAAACTTTTATCAATAAACTTTTGGTAACTGAATTGTTTTTCTTAACTATGTGAACAATGGACTGTATATTTTTTTACAGTCTGAAACGTACCCATCAGATATATTTTACCTCTCAACTACATTAAACGTGTCTGAATGAAATTTCCATTTATTTCTTATTGGGATATTCCCACTAATTTTGTGGGGAGGAAGGACAATTAACTTCATTGTAATTATACCAAATCTGCTGTGGTATATAAATTGCAGAGTTGTCTTTTTGATTAGTCAGTGTCGCCATTACAGTAAAAATATGCATACAGTGAAGAGCAAGGAATTAATACATTTATAGCTGTTACCACAAAAGCTTTACTCCTCTCTTGGTTTGTATAGGCCCCCATCGTAGCATCTGAGCACCCAGGAAAGTTAATTAGTTGCCTGACTAGTGATAGGATCTATGTTCTCCCTTATTTAAAGCTGGGCACTACTGGCTGGATTGGTTACTTTTTTCACAAAAGTTATGGAGATGAGGGAGCAAAAACTTAGACTTGTAGGAGAATGAGAGATTCCGTCTTTACTATGTTGTTGCTGTTGCACCACCATACAGTGTAAGCTATCCCAATACAGAATTTTGTTAAAGTATGGGCTTTGGATCAGGCCATGAAGTAATGACAGGTTAGAGTGGGAATGTTAGTAACGTTTGGCTCGAGATGGCAGAGAACAGAATTTAAGCAGATGGTGCATGGATGGCAGCAGGGGAGTTTGTTGTGCATTTCTAACCATTTGCTTGCAGATTTAGCCGTTATATGTATATATATATAGAAATGCTCAAAGCAAGAAAGGCTTCCTGTCCTCAGAGTTTGGAATCCTCTCTGCTGTGAGTTCATGGGATGTCCTCCTTGCTCTCTCTTCAGCTTGATTTCTAACAGTAAGACTGCAAGGTAGCAAACAGATAACGCAGTTAAGTTTCTATAAGGAAGAGCTTGAAACTACAGCCAATTGTTGATGTTTAATATTTTACACACATTTGGTTCCCTTACCTAAAAGGGATAGAAATTACCTGTACCCTTTGATTTCCTGGTTCTCCTTGTGCACTAGTTTTCCATCAGTGTAAATCCAGCAACTTTAGCAAAGCTACTCCAGTTGCCAGGAGAATTTGGTTATCCAATGTAGTTTCTCAGCGCAATCTAGAGGGAGTTTGGTATGTGCTTCAGAATGAAAAGTTCCTTTGTTTGTAGCCTGCACCCAGATCCCAGGTTATTTTTAAATGCCAATAGGAATTTTAAGTGCCATCAGAACTGAGTCATTTCAACAGCCCATTTGGGAACTAGCTTGCTTCGTACCATTTTACCACTTCTGCTGCTTTTTCTGTGCCTGACTGAGAGTGTCAGATAAAAGGGCGGCAGAGCAGTTATCAGCAATTCAAAGGAAATAGTGCGAAGGGAAGTTTCTATGAATCCATTAAGTCAGTGTACAGAAAATGCTTTTATTTCCTTTTCTTGGACAATCTCTAGCTCTGGGTGTATCTTACACGTATACACCTGTGGGTTAAACCATCCTGGACTCTTTGATTTTACCAGTGTTCTACGGTTGTCAGTACACTGGAACTTGGAGGTTCATTTACTCAGTGAAGTGTGGAAATTATTCAGCTGGTGGTGTTTTCTCAGGACTAGATCCAAATGTCTCTCAATCCAGGGGTGGATCTGGGCACCAGCAAAGCAAGCAGGTGCTCGGGTGGCCCAATTGCAGGGGCAGCAGGGATCCAGCCTGGGAGCTGAGAACCAACGGGGCCCTGGGAGCTGTAGTTCCTTGGTTAGCTCATTCTGCAGCTTGCTGTGAATGGAGAGCTGCACTGGGAAGTGATCAGAGACCATATTTTAACATTCAAAAAAGAGGACACTCTTCCAGACTCGGTCAGACCCCCTGTGGCCAGCCGCTGGCCCTCAGAACCACCCTGAATCCCCCCACAGCCACCCAGGTGACCACAGGGGGAAACCCCAGCCCCAGAGCAGACTCACCTGCACTCGCTTGGGACCTCTGCGCTCAGCCCACAGGACCACCCCAAATCCACCAACAGCCACCCAGGCGAGGCCTGGCCTAGTGTCCAGCTCCCACAGGCTTCCTCCCTGGAAGACTAGTGGCCCCCAAAACCACAGCAGGAGACCCCAGACCCGGGCCACACTCTCCCAGACTCAATCGGTCCCCCTGCGCCCAGCCACAGAACTGCCCCAAATTCACCAGCAGCTTCGCCTGGCGGGATAGATGGCAGGTGTCTGACTCCCTCCCGCTTGCCCCATTTGGGACTCACAGCCTCCAAAGTAATGGCGTTTGCCTTAAGCTTATGCTATTTGATCTCTTTCAGGGTACGTTTTGGTTCTGAGAGGTAAAAGGCTGCTGTGTGCTTGGTGCTAGGGAGTGAGGGAGCAAAGGTTGATTGCAGAGGTGGTGCATGTGCCACAAAAGTTGTGGGGGCCCGACCCCTGCCCCAGCTCTGGTCCCAGAGGCCAGAATTTGCATAAACCCACCCGCTGACCTGTGACTAAGAATTTTGCCCTGCTAAGTCTTCCAGCAAAACAGGCCAAAGAAAGTGTATGCAAGCACTGTACCGCAGCCCCCATGCTCTTTTCGGTTCCTTCCCACAGAACTTTCACTGCATTCCAGTCCAGTTCCTTGCTGTTGCTTGTCTAAGAGCTGCATGCAGATGCTAGAGCGTACCCTGAGCTGATTCCCCACTTTTGTGCTGCATACAGCCTTGCCCATCTGTGGGGCAATGGGTGAGTGTGTTTGGCTGTTAGTCGAAGGGCTGGTGGTTTGAGCCCACCCGGGGGCGGCGATGAGCCCGTGTTACTTCCTTGCTTCCCCGAGGCCTGCAGGGACCCTCCAAAATCCCACTTTGCTGCCTCTTGGCCTCAGTGCTTTCAGCTGGTGGCCCACAGAGGGTGCTGGATGCCATTCAGAAACCCATCTCCCAGCAGCGGTGCCGGAGGCTCAGGCTTAATCCTCGAGGCCAAGCAGAAAAACTTTCAGCCGGGAACATTTTGCTGCCTTCCCGCCTCTGCCAAAGCGGCAAGGGAGAAGGGGACGAGACACGCCTGCTCAAAGACGCCTCCCTCTCACTTCCCTGTATGCTGTGAAAAGCTCTTGGCCTGCCTCATGCCTCGTCAGGAAAGAGCAGCCATGCTTCCCAAGCCTGAGTCACGTGCTCAGCCTGGCCCGCCCCGGCTGACGGCACGCAGAGCCACGCGAGTCAATGGCAGGTCGAGTCGGTAGCCTCGGCTCTTTCCCCTGACAGCCACACAGCACTGCCTAGCGCCCCGACAGCCTCCCTCGTGTTCTCCCGCAGCCCGCTGGGGTGGGTGGGAAAAGGGGACCAGGAAGCATTGCGGCCTCATTCTGGGACAGGAGGCCCTTGCCACACCCAGACCTCCCTCTTGCCTTCAGCCCAGGCAGCCAGAGGTGCCAGGGAGCTCCCTGGCAGGCGGCCGCCTCAGCCACCTCTTGCCGCTCTGCTGGTCACTGCCTTGCTGGAAGGCCCAGAGGGAAAAGAAACAAGCACACACCTAGCAGAAGATGGTTTCGATCCATTGACCTCTGGGTTATGGGCCCAGCACTTTTCCGCTGCGCCACTCTGCTGGCTTTTCACAGCCCTTCCACCCAGCCGGCAGTATCTGGATTAGTGCCTTACGCGCTCTCGTGCCGGCAGGCGGATGCGCAGGCTGCTAGGCAGCTGCCCTGGTCACAGGATTTTACAGCGTCTAGAGGGTAAAAGGGATCTCTTTGGGGTTTGGACCCCACTGGGAGCTGGGTAGCTGAGTGCCAGAGACGGGAGCACTTCTTCAACTGTTTTCAGTTAAGCCTTCAGCTGGTGGGGGACAAGGTTCAGCCTTGGGTCCGTGTCTGCAGCAGGCAAGCGCCTCTGGCTCAATCGGCCCCCCTCTCTGTCTTAGCAGACTAAAACCCGGAGCAAACGCACACGCCTTGCAAAGGAAGAGGAGCCGGGATCTCGAACAAATATCAACATTTTATTAAGATGACGTTCAAAGAAAAAAAAAAGTATGGTACAGCGTTTAGACACAGAAGTTTCTGGTGATCAGGCAACAACGTACAGATTACCCAGGGGGTGCGAAGTTCGGTTTAAGATCGGGTGGCATAAGGAATACATAATCTGCAATAGCCCTGACTGGGGGTAAACGGTTAACTTACAGACACTGAGTTAGGAGGCTATGTTGTCCATGTGAGGGCTAAGTTCAGGTGTGGAGTATAACGAACGGATACGACGATGAGGATGGATTGACCCGCATTTGGTGAGTTTGAACGTTCAGTGTTTTATAATCTTTTCCACAATCTAGTTTAAGCAGGTTCGCTATGAATTCTACCCTGCCATCTGTTGGTGAGCTGTTGTAAAGGCCTTTTGAGGCTGCTGTCATTTGCATGGTTCCACCCACCCTGAATTGCATGATGGGAGTGCTTGTCCAAACGGTCATTTCAGCTGCTGTGGGATCCCCAGTCTCTTTGTTATTGGGGCAGGAGTAATGCAGTGTATTTTGCTGTTCGTTTTGGATCAAGGAGAGAGTAACTGTACCTGGCATTTGAGGCCTGAGAGCTTCACCCTCGCCTGAAAAGTATTCCTCATTAAGGGGTCTGGGTTCTCAATGCTCAAGGTTTGTGGGATGCTGGACTGGATGTTTGTATGGGTGTTGGTCCCCTGTGCTTGTATGTGCATCTGCTGGTTTTCTTGGTGTGTAAAAATAGAGATGTTTTTGAATCTCTTGGAGTTGTTGTTAGTAGTGCAGGCGTTTGCCTTAAGCTTATGCTATTTGATCTTTTTCAGGGTTTGTTTTGGTTCTGAGAGGTAAAAGGCTGCTGTGTGCGTAGTGCTAGGGAGTGAGAGAGCACAGGTTGATTGCAAAGGTGGTGCATGTGTCACAGAAGTTGTTGAGGCAATCCCTGCCCCAGCTCTGGTCCCAGAGGCCAGTATTTGCATAAACCTACCTGCTGACCTGTGACTAAGAATCTGGTTTCAGAGTGTGTCACAAAAGCTGTTCCCCACAGCTTAACTACCAGATTTCAATCTGCAAATTTTTTTTGC
The DNA here is from genome assembly GCF_025201925.1 of Gopherus flavomarginatus. Classification (NCBI taxonomy): domain Eukaryota; kingdom Metazoa; phylum Chordata; order Testudines; family Testudinidae; genus Gopherus; species Gopherus flavomarginatus. Next base: position 7,873,889 of record NC_066629.1, on the reverse strand, counting down.
TGTCTGAGTGGTGGGGAAACTTTTCCCCAACTATGAACTTGTTTTCAGCATGGAAAAAAGATCACAGCCCAGCAGTTTAGGAATTCTTAAAAACTGCATTTAGTCACTAACCACTTTTTATCTATGCATAGATCTAAATATGGATTAGAAGTATAAAAAAACTCTTTTTTTAACCTGGAGAAAAACAAAGAACATAAAACATGCATTTAGAAATGTTACAAGAAACCCACAACACTAAGTGCAAGTATCCCTTTGAAATCTCTCATATTTCAGCATGTTTTGGAACCCATGTCCCTTGCCTAACGAGATTTATGTAGGTACAAGTGAGTCCCGAAATCATGAACCGCTAAGTTCCGTTCTACTGTCCTTGATTCATGTCACCGGAATAACTGTACTTTATTACCCCTGCCCTAATAAGAAAGAGACTGAGGATCCCACAGCAGCCGAAATGATCCTTTAGACAAGCACCCCCATCATGCAATCCGGGGTGGGTGGAACCATGAAAATAACAGCAGCCTCAAAAGGCCTTTACAACAGATCAACAACAGATGACAGGGTAGAGTTCATTCTCCCCCTGCTTACATCCTCCCCCAAGCCAAGAATTGGTGGTCCTGATAAATTACATTCTCTATTATACTAATTCATTGGTATTGAATGCGAATTTATGGCTAGCAAAAGTTGCCACCCATCTCTGCCTTGTTGCATCCAGCTTAGCCCTTGTTAACACATAAGTCAGTGGATTGTTCTCTGTCCACACCTGAAACTGAGCACTACACAAGTAGTCTCGAAATTTCTCAGTGATGGCCCATTTCAAGACCAAGAACTGCAGCTGGTGGATGGGATAGCGAGTTTCGCTATCAGACAGTCCTCAGCTGGCAAAGCCTACAGATTTACATTTCCTTCTACCTCCTGGTACGGGACTGCTCCCAGACCTTCCAAACTGGCATTAGCATGCAGGATAAACGGTTTGTTTGGGTTAACAAGGACTAGGACTTGCACATGAATCAGGCAAATAATGATTTCCCTTAAAGTCCTGTCACTTCTCTCATCCCGCCATGTCCCAAATGGAGAAGAGAGGAGCCCCTCCCACGTCCCAGGCCAGGAACACCAGAGGAGGTGGGGGGGATGAGATGTTCCTGACTCAGTCCAGGTTTGCTAGTGCTGCAGAGAAGAAGAGTTCCTTTCTCAGTCTAGATCAACTGGAATTGTTGTTGCAGTGGGGGAAAGATGTCTCTCATCTGGTTCTTAGATGCTTTGATAAGAGGAGACAGGCAGAGGTTTTTTTCTTCCCTCTGGAGCTCAAATTGCACACTTCTTCTTTGCTTTTTGCTTCAGCTTGATTTCTCTCTTGCATCTCAATTTTCTCTTTCCTGGTCTCATTCCAGAGCAATCACAGCCCAATTCTCTGTCCTAACCCTGAGTCCTCTAGTGCACCCTCAATGTCTCATTCTAACCCCACCCCAGAGTCTGCACCCCCAGAGCCAGTGCCTTCATCCCTCTGCAGTCCAACTCTCTGTCCCATGTAGCCTGATTTAGGGTATACTAATAATATTAATTTGGATAATTTGATGAAAATTTAATTTATTAGCTTACATTTAATTTAATTTAATTGAGTTACAAAGTTACAGTTGCATTACTGCTATTCAGAAGATACATATGACATTATATGCAACAAAGTTTTGGTTAATATACTCACAACCTTCCTTGATAACCTGGTGGTAAGAGACACAGGACCAGCCTTACAGTTCAGGTTTCTCAATTCTTAATTGAAAGATGCAGTGCTTAGAAAAAGCTGGTGTTACTTAGGGTTTACTAGAATATGTAAAACTTTAGAATCAAAACCTAATAAACAAAGAATAACAACTTAGGGAAACTGAAAATAGCCTAGTTCCCTTGAAACTTAAAGTTTAAGAACAAGTACAGCCTACTGATAGTACATAGAGAGAGAGTGGAGGAAGTAAGTCAGAATGATAGAGCAAAGTGCTCTAGCGAGGCGGGTTACCTCTTTTATAGGGCACAAGGGCCAGAAATCCTTCCTCCTATGCCCAAATTTCATTCCTCACCCACAAAACATTAGGGTACGTTTACTTCATAGGCTAGTATGTTTATGCTTGTTGATGACATGTACATATGCACATAAGTTACCTTGTGGTGTACCTGTTAAATCTGTGGGTATAACACTGAAAAAACCTCTATGCCATTCTCCATTGTCGATTGGTCTAGGTAAAGGTCTTAGACAGGCATGGGTACTTATCTATTTAAGTAACATGATAAAGGTCGATTTTCCTTTCTGAGTAAAAGGTCACAATATAGATATGCTAACTTTGCCTTAGCTTAACATACAGGATAGGTCCTTATAAGTGATGTGTCTCAGTCCCCTTATCATTTTTATGGCCCTCTGCTGGACTCTTTCCAGTTTGTCCACATCCCTTCTCATGTGGGTCCCAACCCCAAAAGTACTCACATTTCACCCCATTGGCCCCAAAATGCCAGCTTTTAATATGTAAATAGGGTGCTGCCATGGTCAAGTCACTCCCGAGCTCTTCAGTTGAGCCTGCTGGCAGAGAACAAGGTGAAAATTAGCCAGGATGTCACTGAGGGCTGGTCTACGCTATGGGGGAACATTGATCTTAGATACGCAACTTCAGCTATGTGAATAACGTAGCTGAAGTCGAAGTATCTAAGATCAAATTACTCATCCTCCTCACGGCTCGGGATCGATGTCCGCGGCTCCTCCTATCGATTCCACAACTCCGTTCGGCTTGGTGGAGTTACGGAATCGATATAAGCGCATTTGGGGATCGATATATCGTGTCTAGATGAGATGCGATATATCGATCCCCGAGCAATCGATTGCTTCCCGCCTTACGGCGGGTAGTGAAGACGTACCCTCAGTCAAATCCCTGTGCTCCCCACAGGTGGTATCGGAAAGCTCCAAGATGGCTCACTTCCCTTTCTCTCATCAGCTTCAGGCCCCAGGGTTATAAATGCACAAACCAGCTGGGATTCTCCCCTGGCCTCAGGGTGTGGGGCTGCTCTGAGGGGATGGACTTGCACACTTGGGATACTAGTGCAAAGATACAATTTCAATTTCTCTTAGAGAAATTGGAGGGCAATTTATATTTGGTAAAAATCTTATTTAGTGAAAGAAAAACTGCAGTGACAGCCTGGTTACTGGGGTGCAAAACACCTTCCTCCTGGGAGAAACAAGAAGTTAGAATTAGAAATTTACATCGTTTGTTCCTGTGTTGGTATAGTTTCATTTTGCTTCTGTGTAGGTTTGTTTCAGGCTGTGACCATTTTTGTTTATTGGGTTGTTTTGGTTTTTTTAGTTGGAATGGAGCTTTTAATTGACATTTGCTGGATTTGAATGGCTGACCTGCAACACCAGTTTTGACATAGTTCTGCATATTTTATACAGATTTGACTAGTATTCAAGGATTCAATTCCTTTATAGGAGGTTTTAGTGGTCATGCTTATTTATTTGATGTTATTTTATCATTCTGCTGCAGCACACTTTTTTGGTAAAATGTTGAAATTATTAATTTACCGCATTTGTTTTTATTTTTACAAACAAATTTTTTCTTAATGTTTGGGCTTTAAATTAAGTCTTGTTTTTGGTTTCCATTTTTCATTTAGGTTTTGGTTACTGATGGGATATTTAAGAGAACTTTGGATTCAGTACTAAAATTTGGACAGATTTAGAATATTTAAAGTAAACCCTGTTTACTATTTTATTTTAATAAAGTTTGTATTGCTGTAAACCCTAGCTCGGGGGAGAGAAGATGAGCCTGGCCTTTAACAGAGAAGGAGCAGAGGCATGGCCCCCATGAAGGGTGGGGCCAGGTGATGGGGGGCACAGCCCCCCAATTTATTTTGTCTAGCCCATCTCAGTCCCCTACTAAAGGAGAAGAGTCTGATACTACCCCTGCTGGTCACTGGGTGTCACTGCTGCTCCATGGGAAACATGCTCTGTGCATTACCGTGACTGGTCCGTGGGTGTCACTGCTCGTGGAGGGCAGACACATGCTGTGCATTACGCCACCTGACCACTGGGTGTCACTGCTGTATCAAGGGAAACACCTTCTGTGCATTACCTTGAATGACCACGAGGTGTCACTGCTGCTCCAAGGGATTCATACTCTGTGTGTTACCCTCATTGGCCACTTGGTGTCACTGCTGCGCCAAACAAAACACTTTCTGTGCATTACTCTGACTGCCCACTGGGAGTCACTGCTGCTCCAAGGGAGACATAAGAACGGCCAGACTGGTTCAGATGCAAAGTCCATCTAGCCCAGTATCCTCCTGTCTTCTGACAGTGGCCAGTGCCAGGTGCCCCAGAGGGAATGAACAGAGCAGGGAATCATCAAGTGATCCATCCCCTATTGCCCATTCCCATCTTCTGGCAATCAGAGGCTACAGGCACCATCCCTGCCCACCCTGGCTAATAGCCCTTGATGGATCTATCCACCATAAATTTATTTAATTCTTTTTTGAACCCTGTTATAGTCTTGGCCTTCACAACATCCTCTTGCAAGGAATTCCACAGGTTAACTATGCAACTGCCCTGAGTTTACCCCCCCCTCCCCTGGCCAGGTTGTGTATGGAAAAGAGGATGAGGATGAGGAGAGCCATGATGTGTCTGTCATTGGCTGTTGACTCAGTTTCCTCTAGGCAGCAGTGCTGCAGGCTCTTTTGGTCTGTGCCCATGCAACTGTGTCTGGGGAAGGGGAAGTAGAGGCTCAGGCTTCCCAACCCCACGCCCCACCCCCAGCAGCTGGGGAATCCAGGCCAAATTTAACCCTGTTAGCTGGGCCGGGATTAGCCTGGGCTGGGTTAGGGCTGGGGAGGAATTGAGAGGGAGACAGAAGCACCTGCTGTGAGGGAAGATCCTCCCATTCCCTGCCGACCCCCTTCACTCCTTGCAGCATAGCACCCCCTAGCGTTTCTTTCTCTGTCATGGGAGCTGTCTGCTGCCTGCTTCTCCCTTAGCATGGTCTCTCCCCATCCTGGGTCAGCGGCATTGCCCATCCTGTGCAAACAGGCAGGTCCCGGTGTGCACCATGGCACTGCTCTGCAATTGTGGGCGCAGCTGTTGGATAGAGCCATATCAAAATATGGGAGTGGGCAAGGCTGGGGACCAGGACTCCTGGGTTCTCCCCTCACATGTGGGAGAGGAGTGGAAGTTAGGGGGTAGATTGGGGGAGGGGCAGGGCTGGGATCCAGAGCTCCTGCTTTTTCTGGTTTTCTCCACCTCCTGCAGCTGCCTTGGTCCTTTCAGTGTGTTTCTTGTTCCAAATTCATTTACTGACTTGTGTAACTCACGCCAGAGGTGGCTGCATCTCAGTGTTGGGTGAGGCACCCTTGGCTGCATCACCTCCTAACCACGTCTCTCTCCCCCTTCGGCTGATCCTGCAGCACTCAGCAAACATCCACAAGATCATGGGGCACTTTGAGCACTGGGCAGGCAGGGGCCAGGTGCCCAGCCCTCCCTCGAGAGAATGGGACCCAGCACCCCCTACTTTTTACAGTGATTAAAAAGGGGCAAAGGGGGGCAAATCAGAGGAGGGGGTGGCCAGGGTCTGAGCAGGGGGTGGAAATTGACTTGTCGGGGGGTCAAGCAGCTGGACGCAGAGTTAGGAGAGGGACTAAAGGGTAAAGTCAGGGAGGGGGGAAGGAGCTGGAGTTAAGCCCAGAGGGAGGCGCTGCCAGAGAGTTAAATCCTAGCACAGGCAGGGGCTGAGGGATAAAAGTTATGCCGGTGGGCTGAGACTCCAGTGTTTGCAAACATGGGTGCGGGGAGCAGAGGACTTTTTTATTTCCCCTCTCACAGGCAGCATCTCTCAGCATGAGCTTCCCAGGGCTGGGCTCTTAAAGGCACAGGCATCCCACTGCCTAGACCCTGCAGCTCCTCTCTGATGTAACCTACTGAGGTGCTGCAGTAGGAGACTCAATTCAGTGAAACTGGGCATTCCCTATACGCCCCACAGTCAGGGGGCTGTGCACCCCCTTCGCCAAATTTCCCCAACACCCCCTCCCTCAGTGGTCAGGTAGTTACATGCAGCGCTGCCAATGTTGTCATTTGTTGCAAATTTGAATGGAAATTGAAATGTTAACACACTTTAAAAGCAGAAACAATGTATGAAAACTACTTGTACCTGAGAAAGTAAAATAGGTTTGGAAAGTCTGGACAAAGCCGGGTTTCCTCACCCAGCTGTTGTGTTTGCTGGCAATGTTGGTGCATTGGCTTCGGCAGTGTTGGCCAACCTTAGAATTTCAAATGATGATTTGTAAGTGAGGTGTGAATGAGCTCTCCCCTGACAGCTACTGATGACCAGGGTTGGGAGGAGGCTTTGGGACCAGACTGTATTTACATGAACTCACCTACTCTGCCGAGGTATCCAGCGGACAGAGCTGGGCTGCCTCTGCTCTAGGTGCCCAGAGGAGGGAAGGTGTATGGGGCTCCAGCCTGGGACTCTTCCTCCCTCCTGCCAAGACATGACTATTAATCTCTATCCTGGCACTCTTTTCTTCAAGTGCCAGGTGAGCCAGAGGAAAAGTGTGGTAGGAAGCACAAGGGCCAATCTTGTGAACATCAGGTGCAGCAGCAAGAATCCCAACTATCAGGGTAGCAAGTTCTAGAGCCCTAACCCATTGTAGCCATCCCAGCCAAAGACCTGGCTCTAGGAGGTATGTCACCCTGCAGGAGGGGAAAGATTCACTCTTACACAGCTGGAGACAGGGAAGTTGAACTCTGGGGCATTACCACACGCATGGGTGGCAAGTTTGTAGAACTTTTGGTTATGCCCAGAACCCGCCCTCCAACTCCGCCCCCCCAAACTCCACCCCCACCTGCCTAAGGCTCTGGGAGGGGGTTTGGGGGGGAGGTCTGGGGTGCAGATCCTGGGCTGGGGAAAAGGGTGCAGGAGGGGTGCAGGGTGCAGGCTTTGGGATGGAGTTTGGGTGCTGGGTGCAGGCTCCAGGCTGGGGCAGGGGGTGGGGTTGTAGGAAGGGGTGAGAAGTGCAGTCTCTGGGAGGGAGTTTGGGGGTGGGAAGGAGTGTGTGGGAATGGGGAGGGAGCAGCCTCTGGGAGGGAGATTGGGGATAGGAGGGAGTGCAGGGCTGAGGATGAGGGATTCATGATGCAGGAGAGGGCTCAGGGCTGGGGCTGAGGATTGGGGTACTGGGGGATGAGGGCTCTGGCTGGGGCTGGGAGATTTGGGGTTCATGCTGTGGGGGGGGCTCAGGACTGGGGTAGAGGATCAGGGTGCAGAGGGATGAGGGTTGGGGCTTAGGGCAACCTGCCTTGCCATTAGTAGTGGGTGGGTGCTAGAACCCCGGGGGAAGCAGACAGCAGTTCTGCCCAGAATCGCTCTACTCTAGCAGCAGGAGCAGGCAGGGGACAGGGCACGCTGCTTTTTGTCAGGCAGGGACGCAGCGCGGCGGGGGGGACATGCAGGGGGAGGGGTGGCAGGCAGGGGCCAGGGCCAGGGGAAAAGACCCAGCTCCAAATATTGCTGGAGCAGGGCCCCCAGCCCTGAATATCCCTGGAGCCGGAGCACCGCAAATGTATATAACCTGTCACCTATGACCACAAGCCAACACAAGGTCCCACTGAGATTTGAACTCAAATTACAGGATTTAGAGTCCTGAGTGCTGCCCATTACACCATGGGACCAGCTTGTGCTGCCTTCTCTGCACATCGGTGACCATCATGGGACTGGCTTGTGTAAAGGGGCTCTTGGCCCTTTACTAAAACTTAGTGTGTGTGGGGGGGGTTGGTTGGCTAGTTCCCAGCACCAGTAGAAGGGGGAAGGATCAATGGAAAATCAGGACCCTGAGACTGACAGTCCCCAGGGACAATGGGGAGAGGCCAAAGCTCCAAGTTAGCTGCACTGACAGGCCTGGCAGTGTAATGAGGGAGTCACCAGGCCAGGGGGTCCCATCCTCCCTGTGAGGTGGAACTGCCTGGGTGAGAGTAGGGCAGCGCTAAAGAGAGAGCAGGAGCCTGAGAAGAGTGGGGAGCAGAACTGTGCAGGTGTAGTGCCAGAAACCACTGCATGTAGGAATTTGCAACCTGTAGCAGTTACTGATACCTGAGGTTGTTCTCATTTGCTGACTTTTCCTAATTGGCTAAAACTTGACAGTGGTTTATCTGGCAAAGGCCAGTCCCTGGCCCCTTGGTCCAAACATCCTCCTTCATATCATGCTAGGGTGACCAGATGTCAAAGATGAAATATCGGGATGCGGGGGGTGGAACAAAAAAATAAGCCTGAGGGCCCCCCTGCCGCCAAGCGGCAGTGGCACAGCCCCATCTCCAACCAACTCTCGGCTCCAACCCCCGCTGCACCCCCAGCTCCCCGATCCCCTCACTCCTGGGCCCAGCCTGGGTTCAGAGCTCTGCAGCCGAGCCATGTTGCGGGCCTCTCCTGCAGCTCCCGGGCAAGGGATGAACCAGGCAGCTCCTGACAGGAGTGTGTCCGCCCCATGTGTGTCTCCGCCCACCTCGGCCCTACCTGCTCCACGCTGCCCGCAGCCCCACTAGGCTGCCCCGCTGGGCTGGAGCAGCTTCCGCGCTGCGTTCCTGGCCATGGCCATGGCCCGTGTGCAAACCTGGGAGGGAGGAAGAATGTCGCATGCTTGGGAAAGAGGCAGTGCCAGGGCGAGGATTTGGGGAGGAAACCAATGGGGCAGTGAGGGAGTGGGGCTGGGGGCAGGGCCAGGGCTGGGATTTGGGGAGGGATCCAATGGGGGAATGAGGGGGCGGAGTTGGAGGGGGCAAGTATCCCTCCAGACTATGCCTGTGTGCCGGAGAAGAGGACAAATTTATTTGTTTGTCCAGGGTCCAGACCAAACATCAGTCGGGATGCTGGACAAACAAGAAAATATCAGGACAGTCCCAATAAAATCGGCACGTCTGGTCACCCTACATCAGGCTTCAAGTTGAGAATCATTTCCCATTCCCGCTCTGTGGGAGGGGAGACTTTTAAACGCGCTCTCTGTGCGACTGCACATGGCTAAGCAAAGAGAACAAACCCCAAATCCCCCCCGTGCTCTGGGAGCCGGGTTTGCGGTGGGAATTCTGTAGTTCAGATGACTTCACACCTGGTCATTGTGATTCTTTACCAGTTTCTCTGGCATTGGGGCAGTTTTTCACTCACAGTTGTGATGGCTGAGTGGTTAAGATGTGGGAGTTGAAGCCTAATAGGGTTTCCCTGTGCAGGTTTGAATCCTTCTCACAGCATGGCCTATGTTTTAGCCAGTCTCTCACCCGGGCAACACCTCTGTATAACCCCCTGAGATGCTCTCAATTCTCTCCCCAGAACAAGAAAATCCTGTTCTGTTCCTTACATAGAGATCCCTGGGACACCACCTCACACTGTGTCCCTGAGGTGTCAGGCAAACTCTCAGCACCTGAAACCTCTGACTCATAGACTCATAGGTCAGAAGGGACCAATATGATCATCTAGTTTGACCTCCTGCACAAGGCAGGCCACAGAACCCCACCCATCCAATTTTATAACAACCCCTAACCCAGGACTGAGTTATTGAAATCCTCAAAATTGGTTTGAAGACCTCAAGCTGCAGAGAATCCACCAGCAAGCGACCCGTGTCCCACGCTGCAGGGGAAGGCGAAAAACCTCCAGGGCCCCTGCCAATCCACCCTGGAGGAAAATTCCTTCCCGACCCCAGATATGGCGATCAGCAAAACCCTGAGCATGTGGGCAAGACTCACCAGCCAGCACCCAAGAAGGAATTCTCTGCAGTAACTCAGTTCCCATCCCATCCAACATCTCCCCGCAGACCATTGAGCAGACCTATCTGGTGGTAATCCAAGATCAATTGCCCAAATTAATGATCCTATCATAACATCCCCTCCATATACTTATCAAGCTTTGTCTTAAAGCCAAAAAAGTCTTTTGCCCCCACTACTTCCCTCGGAAGGCTGTTCCAGAACTTCACTCCCCTAATGGTTAGAAACCTTCGTCTAATTTCAAGTCTAAACTTCCTAATATCCAGTTTATACCCATTCGTCCTCGTGCCTACTTAAATAATTCCTCTCCCTCCTTAACGTTAACCCCCCTGATATATTTATATAGAGCAAGCATATCCCCCCGCAGCCTTCTTCTGGCCAGGCTAAACAAGTCAAGCTCTTTGAGTCTCCTTTCATAAGGCAGTTTTTCCATTCCTTGGATCATCCTAATAGCCCGTCTCTGAACCTGTTCCAGTTTGAATTCATCCTTCTTGAACATGGGACACCAGAACTGCACACAGTATTCCAGATGAAGTCTCACCAACGCCTTATATAACGGTACTAACACCTCCTTATCCTTGCTGGAAATACCCCGCCTGATGCATCCCAAAATCGCATTTGCTTTTTTAACAGCCGTATCACATTGGCGACTCATTGTCATCCTGCTATCAACCAATACCCCAAGGTCCTTCTCCTCCTCTGTCGCTTCCAACTGATGCGCCCCCAACGTATATCTAAAATTCTTATTATTAATTCCTAAGTGCATGACCTTGCACTTTTCACTATTGTATTTCATCCTATTTCTATTACTCCAGTTTACAAGGTGGTTCAGATCTTCCTGAATAGTATCCCTGTCCTTCTCCGTGTTAGCAATACCCCCCAGCTTTGTGTCATCCGCAAACTTTATTAGTACGTTCCCGCTCTTTGTGCCAAGGTCAGTAATAAAAAGGTTAAATAAGATCGGTCCCAAAACCGATCCTTGAGGGACTCCAATAGTGACCTCCTTCCAGCCTGACAGTTCACCTTTCAATACAACCCGCTGGAGTCTCCCCTTTAACCAGTTCCTTATCCACCTTATAACTTTCATATTCATCCCCATCTTTTCCAATTTAACTAACAGTTCCCCATGCGGAGCCGTGTCAAACGCCTTACTGAAATCTAGGTAAATTATATCTACTGCATTTCCTTTATCTAAGTAATCCGTCACCTTCTCAAAGAAGGAGATCAGATTGGTTTGACACGATCTACCTTTAGTAAATCCGTGTTGCAATTCGTCCCAATTACCATTGACCTCTATGTCCTTAACTACTTTCTCCCTTAAATTTTTTTCCAAGACCTTACATACTACAGACGTCAAGCTAACAGGCCTATAATTACCCGGATCACTTTTATTCCCTTTCTTAAAAATAGGAACTACATTAACAATCCTCCAGTCATACGGCCCAACCCCCGAGTTTATCGATTGCTTAAAAATTCTCGCTAACGGGCTCGCAATTTCACGCGCCAGTTCCTTTAATATCCTCGGATGGAGATTGTCCGGGCCCTCCGACTTCGTCCCATTGAGCTGTTCAAGTACGGCCTCTAGCTCAGTTGCGGTAATATCCACTTCCATATCCACATTCCCGTTTATCATCCCTCCATCATCGCTAGACTCCTCACTAGTCTTATTAAAAACTGAGGCAAAGTACTTGTTTAGATGTTGGGCCATGCCTAGGTTATCCTTAACCTCCATTCCATCCTCAGTGTATAGTGGCCCCACTTCTTCTTTCTTTGTTTTCTTCTTATTTATGAGGCTGTAGAACCTTTTACTATTGGTTTTGATTCCCTTTGCAAGGTTCAGTTCAATGCGGCTTTTAGCCTTCCTCACTTTATCCCTACGTGTTCTGACCTCACCAAGGTAGCTTCCCTTACTGATCCTGCCTTTCTTCCACTCCCTGTAAGCTTTCTGCTTTTGTCTAATCCCCTCTCTGAGTTGCTTGCTCATCCAGTTTGGCCTACAACTCCTGCCCATGGTTTTTTTCCCCTTTTTTGCGATGCAGGCTTCCGACAGTCTCCGCAGCTGCGACTTAAAGTAATTCCAGGCCTCCTCCGCATTTAAATCCACTAGTTCCTCCGTCCAATCCACTTCCCTAACTAATTTCCTTAATTCTTTAAAATTAGCCCTCGAGAAGTCGAAAACCCTAATCCCAGATCTACATTTGTTTATCCTTCCATCTAGTTTGAACTGAATCAGCTCATGATCACTCGAACCAAGGTTGTCCCCTACCACCATTTCTTCTACGAGGTCCTCACTGCTCACCAACACCAAATCTAAAATGGCATCCCCTCTTGTTGGTACTTCAACTACTTGATGAAGAAATGCATCCGCTATCACATCCAGAAAAATCTGACCCCTATTATTCTTGCAAGCACTCGTCCTCCAGTCTGTATCCGGGAAGTTGAGGTTCCTCATAATCACACATTTCCCCTTTGTGTTTACTTCATTAAAGACATTAAAGAGGTCTCTATCCATATCCAAATCAGATCCCGGCGGACTATAGCACACCCCAAGCACTATCTCAGGGGAAGCTCTAGTTGCTTTTTTACCCAGTGTGATTTTTGCCCAGACAGACTCTGTCTTATCCATTCCATCGCTTCTTATTTCACTACAGTTAATTTCATCATTGATGTACAAGGCTACTCCACCACCTTTGCCTTTCTTCCTGTCTTTTCTGAACAGCACATAGCCTTCAATACCCTTGCTCCAGTCATGAGTACTATTCCACCAGGTTTCAGTTATCCCTATAATATCCAGTTTCACTTCCTGCACCAGTAGCTCCAGTATCTCCATCTTGTTACCTAGGCTTCTCGCATTAGTGTACAGACATTTTAATTTTCAGCGTTTGGCATCAGTGACATTCTTTCCCCCGTCGTGCACAGACCTTCTACCACCAGCATCACCCGTTACTCTGGTTTCTACTCCGCTATTCCTCCTTGGATCAATTCTTTGGACCGCAAGGGTATCCCCTCTCACTTTGTTTACTTCTCTCTCCAGGTTATATTCCGGCGTGGAGATATCCCGAACATCTCCCAACCATCTCCCCCAACTTCCTTGTTTAAAGCTCTCTTGATGAGGTCGGCGAGCCTCCATCCTAGAATTCTATTTCCCTCCTTGATTAGATGAAGTCCATCCTGAGCGAACAGTCATCTATCCTTAAACGCTTCCCAGTGACCGTACATCCCAAAGCCCTCCTTATAACACCACTGCCTGAGCCATCTGTTGATCGCCATAATTTTGTCACTCCTTCGTTGCCCCACTCTAGGAACCGGCAGAATCCCACTGAAGATCACCTGAGCCTCGATTTCTTTGAGCGTCTTCCCCAGTCTGGCATAGTCCTCCTTGATACAGTCCAGCGAGTAACTAGCCATATCATTCGTTCCCACATAAAGGATAATCAACGAATTCTTTCCCGCTCCCGCTAAGATCGTATTCAGCCTCAGGTCCACATCCTGTATCTTAACCCCTGGCAGACAGCACACCCTTCTGTTCTCCCGATCAGGTCTAGTTACAGGCCTGTCTACTCTTCTCAGTAAAGAGTCCCCAATCACTTAGACTTGCCTTTTCCTGGCGACAGTGCGATTCTGCGGTCTATCCCCCACAGCAGCTGGCCGCAATTCCTCTCAATTTGTATTCACCCTTACAATCCTCCTAGGGCTCGTACTTGGTGTCACTTCCATTGACTCCTCCCCTCCTTCTGCAGGACTAGCTGCTCGCCTCTTCTTCCTCTCCCTTTCTCCTTCAGCAGCCTGCTGTGCTCCATCTTCATTTCCCAACTCAGCAAACCTGTTCCTGAGTTCTATGTCTCCATCGCTGGCCCATCTTTTCCTCTGCCTGGTTCTCCTAGTCACATGCTTCCACCGTCCACTTCCCTCACCCAGCAGCCCCTCCTCAGAGTCCTTTGGTCCTGCTTCTATCCGCTCGTCTGAGCTTGTCCCCTGTGCCTCATCATGTCTGTGTTCCATCATCTGCTCAAATCCCCTTCTAAACTCAGCCAGAGTTTCCACTTGCATCTCCAGTCCCCTTACCTTTTCCTCCAGCAGCTCTATCAGGCAGCACTTCATGCAGATGAAACTCCTTTCAGGTGCCCCCTCTAGGACCATGTACATGCCGCAGCTACCACATCCGGTCATCCTCAGTGTGTCTGCACCTGCTGCCTCCGCCTCCATCATATCGTTCCCACTCTGTTCCTGGCAATCCACGCCTCACACCGCACCGCAGGCCACCAACAAGCGCTGGGCTGCTGGCAGACCCCTGCCTCTTCCCTAATCTGCCTTCCTGGTTTCTCTGCCTTGGTCTCCTCTGTAACCTCCCCCTGGAAACTCCCACTGAAAGTCCCCTGTTAGCCGCTCTGTTCACCGCCTCCTGTGCCGCTGCCTGAGTGCCTGCCTCCTTATATAGGACCCCTAATCAGGTAAGCCCCGCCCCCAGCTCAGGGCTCAGCCTTGCTCCCACCACACAGCCCCTAGCAGCCTGCACACACACTCACTCACACACAAACTCCACAATACAAGCCACAAACTACAAAAACTACAAAAACCTGCTCCTCCAATAGCACTCCCACTGAAACTCCCCTGTTAGCCGCTCTGTTCGCCGCCTCCTGTGCCGCTGCAGCTGTCCGTGCCACTGCCTGAGTGCCTGGCTCCTTATATAGGACCCATAATCAGGTAAGCCCCGACCCCAACTCAGGGCTCAGCCTCGCTCCCAGCACACAGCCCCTAGCAGCCTGCACACACACTCACTCACACACAAACTCCACAATACAAGCCACAAACTACACTCACCTGGTGCCCCATGGATCAGCCATAGCCCTGATTCTGCTCCTCTCTAGAGTGCAAAGGAAGCCCAGTCAGCGACTTCATGGGAGCTACGGGGCTGCAGAACCAACAGAGAAAAAATAGGTGCTCAGCACCCACTGGCAGCCAGCTCCCTCCCCCTACTACAGGCCTTGCTGACGAGCTCCTCCTCTTCCCTTTCAGCACCTCCCACTTGCCAGTGATCAGCTGTTCAGTGGGGTGCAGGAGGCGCTGGGTGGGGAGGGGGAGGAGCAGGGATGGGAAGAGGTGGGAGAGGGAGAGGAATGGTGCAAGTCGGGAAGAGATGGGACAGGATGGGGTGGGGGCTTGGGGGAAGGGGTGGGGTGGGGGTGGGGGTGGGGGTGGGGGCTGGGGAGGAAAGGGGGGATTTGTCCCAGACCCCAGACCCCTCTAGGGCTGGCCCTGAACGGAAGCAGTGACTAGCACAGCGATAATAAAACTGACCAGCATTGCGAGGGAGACTGAGGGAGATCCAGACTCATCAGGTTTCTTCTCTCCCCCACGGTGAGCCAGACACCGCTCTCTCCTGGCTCTCATTCTAGCAGCTGGATACCAAGGAGCCATTTCCCCACAGGAAGTGCATTGAGTGCCCCCGTGGTGCTGGGGGGGCTGGTGCTTCTGCTGGCTCTGGGGCTGGCAGGGGGACTGATGTCTGCACAGACTCTCAGCTGCCAGCCTGGAGGGGGAACTTGGGACCTTACGAGACTGGCTCAGTGAAGATGCGGGGTTGACAGAGCAATACAGACGCTCTCCAGAGCACGGAGCAGCATCCACCCATGCAGCCAGGCAATGAGCATTTCCCACAGCCTGGAGCCGAGGGGGAGGCAGCAGCTGCTGTTCCAGCTGCTCGGGGACAGGCTCTGTCAGCCAACAGATACTTCTTAGGGCTGGTCTACACTAGGGGAGGGGATCGATCTAAGATACACAACTTCAGCTACATGAATAACGTAGCTGAAGTCGAAGTATCTTAGATCGAGTTACCTACCGTCCTCACAGCACGGGATCGACGTCCGCGGCTCCCTCTGTCGACTCCACTACCGCCATTCTCATTGGTGGAGTTCTGGAGTCGACAGGAGCGCGTTCAAGGTTCGATACATTACGTCTAGATGAGACGCGATATGTAGCTCCCCGAGAAATCGATTGCTACCCGCCGATACAGCAGGTAATGAAGACGTAGCCTTACTTACCACAGCTAAGGGCGTTGGGTTCCTCCGGTGGGCGTGTGGAGCAGCCATTCATTTTCCTGTTCGCACTCCTCTGTGGTGTGAAAATGGGGGAGGGGAGGCAGAAGCTCCACTTCCCTCCCGAAAAGACGCCCAGTGGGGGAAGCCAGGACAACAGGGTAGGGTGGCAAGTGGTGGACAGACTCTCACCGCCAGGGTCTAGTATAGCTCACGGTCCAGCTCAACTTCCTCCCCGCACCACTGGCCCCCAGTCCCCTTCCACCACCAGGTCAACCCAGGAACTAAGGCAGGAACGGGGTGAGGAAGCAAGTCAAGCTGAGCAAGACAGGCAAAAGTGAGTCTTGTCTTCATGGCCCGCTCACAATGACGTCCTTTTTGTGTGCAACGGCTGCAAAAACATCCTGGACAGAGAAGCAACAGGCCAAAATAATCCCATACAGCTGCCAAAGTAGCTCAGTTGGGAGAGCATTAGACTGAAGATCTAAAGGTCCCTAATTCAATCCCAGGCTTTGGTAGTTTCTTTCATCTTCTTTGTGCAGGGGCAGCTAGTTCTCTGGCAGCACAGTGGTGCCTACACCCAAGGTAAGCAGGGCTGACCTGTAGCAAAGCAGTTTTGGGGGCCCCTTCCATTAAAAAAAGTTGCAACATTGTATTCTCCTGGGACCCCTGCGGGGCCTGGGACAAATTGCCCCATTTGCCTCCCCTCTGGGTGGCACTGAAGGTGAGTCGCTGATCTTGGGCTCTGCAGTAGGAAAACATAGAATGGGCTTCTGCCCCTAGTTGGTCCACCTGACCTTTAATGATGAGAGCTGTCTTTCCCAACATGGCAGGAAGAGAGCAAGGCAGGGTGACCCTCAGGAATTGTGCCAGAGGGCTGCTGGGCAGCCGGGCCTGCAGGAGGTCCACCAGAGCCGTGGGAGCAGCGGACCATCCGCAGGAATGCCTGTGGCAGCTCCACTGGAGCCGCGGGACCAGGGGACCCTCCACAGGCACGACTGCGGCACGTCCACTGGAGCCGCCTGCTGCCCCCCCGGCAAAATGCCGCCCCCCAATCATCCTGGCATCCTAGGCGATAGCCTAGGCCACCTAAATGGAAGTGCCGGCCCTGCTGGCACCTCTGACTGCCTGGGCTGAAGGCAAGAGACAGGGCTGGGCAGGGTGAGGGCCTCCTGTCCCGGAATGAGGCCACAGTACTTCCTCGTCCCCTTTTCCCACCCACACCGGCAGGCGGCTGCTGTGGGAGAACAAGAGGGAGGCTCTCGGGACACTTAGCAGCGCTGTGTGGCTGTCGGGAAAGAGCTGAGGCTCCCGATTCGACCTGCCATTGACTCATGTGGCTCTGCGCACCGTCAGCCAGGGCAGGCCAGGCTACGGACGTGACTTAGGCTTGGGCAGAATGGTCGCGCTTTCCTGACGAGGCATGAGGCAGGCCAAGGGCTTTTCACAGTGTACAGGGAAGTGGGAAGGAGGCATCTTCGAGCCAGCGTGTCTCGTCCACTTCTCCCTTGCTGCTTGGGCGGAGGTGGGAAGGGAGCGAAATGTTCCTGGCTGAAGGTTTTGTGCTCGGCTTTGAGGATTAATCCCAAGCCTCTAGTACGGCTGCCGGGAGATGAGCTTTTGCAGCGCAGCCCCCATACTCTTCCAGCCAGCAGGTGAACCCACAGTGTCCGAGAGAGCCTTCGAGGCGGTAAAGGGTAAGATTACGGCTCCCAGTAGACCTTGAGGAGCCCATGAGGAGCCTTCAGTGGCATCCCTGGGGGAGCATAAATCCCCTCCTTTCGATTACCAGCTGAACTCACTGATCCATGATATCACAGAGACACCTACCAGCAGCTGTTTGCCAGGGCCGCTGCTCGACACCCTGCAGCGCTTCCTGCCAGTGCCAGAACTCACCAGGCACTAGCCTGGAGCCAGGGCTACTAGGTGCTGCTGAAGAAAAGCCAGCAGAGTGACACAGAGTCCGTGGATTAATAGAGGTAGATTAATCAAAACCCTCTTCTGCCAGCACCAGGTCTCCTTCTTCCTATACTGGGCCTTCATGCGAGGGGGCAGCTGGCACAGCCCCAAGAGTCTAACCTGTGAGGCAGGAGGTGGCTGATGCCTGCAGCCTGCTGGGGAGCTCCCAGAAGTTATTAAGGGACAGATACTCAATGCCCTTAGTAATAAGGGTTTGGGGTTCATCGAGGTCAGTTAGGGGGTCACGATGTCTGCCCTGTAACCCTGGGTGTCAGGTCACTTTGCAGCTTTGATCTAGAGCTCAGATCTCAACAATTGAGCAGCAGCCCACAACCTCCCGCTGGGTCTGCCTCATCTGGTAACTCCTTACAGGCTGACCTTACTCCACTTCCAGCCCCGGATTCGCCCACAATCATCCTACTGCCACTCAGAGCCACAGACGTGGAGGCGCTGAAGGAGGGAGGGGTGACTCTAGGGTGGGGTTCTTCTCTAAAGATGGCTGGTAGAAAGGTGGTGCTCAGCTCTGTCACTCACCTGCTTAGTTGCCTCACTGCCAGGGGATGCAGACATTTCTGTAAGGTGCAGAAAGGGGATATTTGGCTTCAAAGTGAATGTGAGGAATGTGCATTTATGAGAGGGGATTTGTGCCATTCCAGTTGTACATCAGTGGCCTAATGGATAAGGCATGGGCTTCCTAAACTAGACATTTTGGGTTCAAGTCCCACCTGGGGTGAAAACCTCCTGTATACTGCAAAGAAACTTTGATCTTGTTTTCATCAAGGAAGCTGGAAGATGTTGGAACATAAAGTGCTGGATCTTGGGAACAATCCCCCAGAAATGTCATCTTTCATGCAAAAAAGGCTTCTAAACCCCTCAGTAACAAACAGTTAATATTAGTGTTTGCCTGCGAATAGAATGAAGGGGAGTGTTTACTCTGACATGTCCATGAGTGAAACAGACAGGAAGAGCAAGGCTGTTCTGAAAGAGAATGGATCTGTCTGGAGACAAAGCAGACCCTGAGAATGAGCAACAGTGTGAAAAGAAGAGGTTGAAATGTGTGTTAGGTTGGTATGCCAAATTTAAAGAAAATCCCAATGCCCTTAGCATGATGCAGACACTGGCGGTTTCTGATCTTTTACTGAGAATTCATTGAGTAATATTTTCCTTAATTATATTATGGAATATTGGGTGGGCTAGGAAGGCACTATTCTTCCTGCTTTCAGCCTTCCAGATCTCATGGCTACATGGCCTGGGGCCAATGCGCCCCTTCCAGTCAGCTGCTAGAGCAGACAACAGCAACACAGACAGGGATGGCAGCAGGGCAGACTGGAGCTCCAGGAAGATGTGGGACCAGGTCTCATCAACGGGGAGGTGGCCACCCCAGCATGCACAAGGCTGAGCCAGCAAGTATGGTGTGTGCTGCAGCCTGCCAGTACTCACTTTTGCAACTGTGTTGCCCTGAGGACACTCATATGTCTGGGTGGTATCAGCTCCCTGGATGGGCTCACAGAGCAGCTGAGCCTTGCTTGGCAGAGCCTGGCCAGACCCTCAGAAAGGCGAGGGCATGCACTCAGGCCCTGTAATGGGTGATGTCAGGGTGGTGCCAGGGTGGCACCTCCTGCTGTTTGTCTCAGGGATTAGCTCGCTCAGCTAGTGTTCCTTCCCCTGGTGGTGCCTTGTCCATCACTGTCACTAATTGCAGACTGCCTCAGTCCAAGTACTGCAGCATCCTCTTTATGACTCAGCCATCCGGCCGTGCCATGATCTGTGCTCCTCCCTTCCAGGGTGACTTAGGCGGGTATGCGGTGAAGTGTCTCCCAATCCAGCCATTTCCCCAGTGGTGAGTGGCTGGGATCCAGGCCCACACTACTCTGGGTCCCAGCCCAGGGATCCTGTAGATAACAACTTCTGCTTCCTCTCCTTAACTTCATCCCCCAGTGCTGCTTCAATTCCTGGGGCTGCTTCCCTGCAGCCCCAGCACGTTCTTCACCCTCTTCTCAGGGTCTCAAGCCTGCAAGTCCCAGCAACCAGCCAGGAGCTCTCTCTAGCTTCCTCTGGTCCCTGCCAGTCGCTGCCTTGCCAGAGGAGCTGTGACCCTACACCCCATATTCTTCATAGATATATTGTTATGATATGTATATGGCACAGCTAAGATGTGTTTTATGCAAGATGGGTCATGTGAGATATCACTGGAAAGGTTGGATTGTCCTTGAACTCAAGATTTAGGTGCACTAAGTCCAGAGTCAATATGGCCACCCTTTGGTTCAGGTCTGCAAGGCCTAATGGTCAGATCAGGGAGCCGCTTCAAAACGGGGAGAGTGGCTGGATTAAGGGGAACTGGGCCCAACTGACTCCACCGGGTCTCAGCCCAAGGCCCTCTCAAGTTGAGTGCGTTCGTTACGCAGCCAGCCAGGATCCTACCGCAACATGCTGACCTTACACGGGTACGAGATACCATTCACTCTGCTTCCCTGGGCCACTTCCTACCTTGTTTTCTGAAGCTGTCATCCATCTATCATCAGGGTCTCTGGGTTCCCTAGCACTGACAGCTCCATAGAACTTTGACTCCCACCAATTGACTGTAGGTAGCAAGTCTCCGATCTGGTACCTGGGATCTCTGGTCCCGCAGTCAGGAGCTGTAGCGGCTCCTGGCCTGGAGCCTCCACCAAGCATGCGTCTTCCTCAGTGGCCAGCCCAGACTGAGCTGAGCTGTTCTCCTTTATACTGACACAGCAGCTGGAGCATGTCCAGCAGGGTCTGAGGGGCAGGACTTCCTCCAGCCATAGTGTGGAATTAACCCTTTCTTGCCTAGTGCGGGGTGTGCACACCCCATCATGGACTGTAATATTTGATCTGATTATTTGACCCCTCCCATGCATTGCTGAAGTGCAGAAGGCACAGAGGCTTCTTCTGGGTCTCCTTTCTCCTGGTACTGAAATGGAAATGGTTCTTTCACGTGCATGGTGGGCAAGAAGTAGGACTTTCTGCAAGGGTCATTAACAGCCAGTCAGGCTGAATTGTTTTTTTATAATTTCAGCAAAAATCTTTCAGCCTTTTCCAGAAAGGGCCTTACGCTTGTTTTCTCAGGGTGCCATTTTTTTCACTACCATTAAAGCTACAGCGTCTCCATGCTTTGGAGCAGAGAGAGGCCATTTTGCAGGCGGTGTCAGAGACTGGTCTTTTGCTCCGTCCCCACAGAACTCACTGAGCATTTTCCAGCCTGGGATTGAGAAGGACGTTCTCTGCAATTGCTCCTCTGAGCTGCCAGAAGATGCTCTGTGGCTGACACTCCACAGTGCTACATTCACTCCGAGGACAAGTCAAATGCTGCGCCAAGGGTGGTGAGTTCCCCGTAAATTCCTGTGTGAGTACACACTGCCCCTGTCCTCCACACACACTCACACACAGTGCCACTGTCCACCACACACACTGCACATACACACTCACACACACACACACAGTGCCACTGCCCACCACACATACTGCACACACACACACACAATGCCACTGTCCACCACACATACTGCACACACACAGAGAGCGCCACTTTCCACAAACACACACACGCACACACACACACAGAGTGCCTCTGTCCACCACACACACACACACACACACACACAGAATGCCACTGTCCAACACACACACACACACACACACACACATAGAGTGTCACTGTCCACCACACATACTGCACATACACACACACAGCGCCACTGTTCACCACACACACACAGGGTTAGTGCTACCATGAAGGCGAACTAGGCAGTTGCCTAGGGCGCCAAGATTTGGGGGTGTCAAAAAGGGGTGCTCCCAATTTTTTTTTACAGCGGTTCCTCCCTGAGTGCACAGTCACTGCTCCACTTCTCCCACTTCCCAGGCTTGCAGCACAAATCAGCTCTTTGGTGCCGCAAGCCTGGGAGGAGAATTAGAGCGGGGGCGGTGTGCTCGAGGAAGATGCGGAGCAGAGGTGAGCTGGGTTGGGGAGGTACTGCACAGCTCCCAAACGGGGGAGCTGTCATGGGGGGGACACCTGAGGGTGGAGGAGGGGGAGCTAATGCAGGGCTGGGGGTTGGGGGCGCAAGGTGGAAGTTTTGCCTAGGGTGCGAAAGTTCCTTGCACCGGCCCTGCACACACACACACACACACACACACACACACGCTGCCACTCTCCCACACACACTGCACATAGACACACACACCATGCCCCTGTCCACTGCTCACATACACACACACACACCATGCATGCTGCGCACACATCAACTGCAACAAAAGAAACACAAACTACACACTCTGGAGACAGTTGGTTTGTTTCCAGGTTGCTTTTACTTACAAAGGTGCTGAAGTGTGATCTCTCTTCTTTTCCCTTGGGCAGAAACGCAATGGAGGGGAATCCACATCCCTGAACTGCCAGGTGACAGTGGCAGGAGAAAAATGCAGAGCACTGAAATTTTAAAACACTCATAAATAATTTCACACTGTGGGTTGGGGTGCTCAGGAGGACCCAAGGGAAGGGACTAGGGGGATTAAGGGGAGAGGAGGGTGGTGTTACCAGGGTGCACTGTGGGACTGGGGGATTTAGAGACCCCAGCGAGGACAGGCAGGGGTGGGTTGTATGGCCCCACGGTGGCTGAAAAGGGGAACCTGGCAGGTTGAGGGTTAGCAGAGATTGGAGATGAGGAACCTCACACCCTGGGGATGGATTGGGGGAGTAGGGGGATGGGAAAGTGGGGCCCAGCAATGGAGAAATGGGTTGGAGGCAATTGGGGGTGGGGCGCTGAGGATGGGGGTAGGAGGAGGGAGTTGGGGGAGGGCCCATGGGGCGGGGAGGTGGGATGGGTGGGGGAAGGGGCCCCACAAACAGAGGGAGGCACTAGGGGGAGGATGGGGAAATGGGGGGCCCAGGGACGAGGCTGAGGTGGATGTTAGTGAGGGAGCCTCAATGCTAGTGCAGTCTCGGCAGTTTCTTGCATGAGAGACACTTTCCCAAAGCAGGACTAATGCTTATTCCTGGTGATCAGTGGTTTCAGATCTGTTGGTCTGCAGCAAGACTCTCCATTGAGTCTCAGTCAGCTCTGTTATTACACAGGGAAGAACAAAAGGGTCAAATGGTTCCTGGAACCCTTAAGAAAAATCCACTCCACCAAGTACCAACACTTGTCGCTACCTGCTTTCAACTCCACTGAGAACGTTTTGAGGTCACTCCTTGCCTTTATCATCCTAAGAATCTCAGAGCATCATAATTAGCAGGTGCTCCAGTGGCACAATTGGTTCGCACACAGTATTTATAGGGCAGTGCTGAGAGTTGCTAGCTAAGGGGTGCTCTAGTGGCACAATTGGTTAATGCACAGTACTTATAGGGCAGTGCTGAGAGGAGCTATGGTATGCTCAGGTTGTGAGTTCAAACCTTTCCTAGAGCCCTGGTTTTCATTAACCAAGTGGCATCACCCCGTCATATGGCCCTGTGGAATTCCAGTCCTGGGACACTGAGAAAGGGAGAAGTCAAAAATGCCCCTTTCAATTACCTCCTCCTCTCCAGAGTGCAGGTCAGAATCTACAATCCTTTCTCTAACTAACACCACAGTGTGAAATAGGAACAGAGACAGGTTTGCTGTGGGAATTCCATAGTTAAGATGACTTCGTGCCTGGGCACTGTGATTCTTTACCAGTTTCTCTGGCAGTGGGGGACCTTCATTCTCACAGCTGTGATGGGTGAGTGGTTAAGGCATTGGAGTTGAAATCTAATAGAGTTCCCCTGCGCAGGTTCAAATCCTGCTCTCAGTGCAGCCTGTGTTTTAGCCAGTCTCTCACCCAGGCAATATCTCTGTACAATCGCCTGAGACACTCTCAATTCTTCCTCCACCCCAAGTAAATCCTGTTCTCCTCCTTTCATAAAGATCCCTGGGACACTATTTCACACTGTGTCCCTGAGGGGTCAGGCAAACTCTCAGCACCTGATGCCTCTGGCACTCACATTGTGCCCCATAGGTCAGCCGTAGCCCTGGTTCTGCTCCTCTCTCTAGCCTGCGAAAGGAGTCAAGTCAATGACTCCATGGCTGCTACAGGGCTGCAGAACTAACAGAGAAAAAAAAAAGATGCCCAGCAGCCATCTCTGCCCCTGCACCTCCCACCTGCTAGCAGGCCTGGCCGACAAGCTCCTCCTCTTCTTCAGTGCCTCCCGCTGGCCATTGATGGGGTGTGCTGGAAGAGTGAGGAGAGAAATACGTGGGGCAGGAAGAGATTTGATGGTTTGGGGGCAGGGCCTGAGGTGGAGCAGGCATTGAGCTCCACCCGGGAACTCTCAAAGTCAGCGCCTCTGTGTGAAGAAGCCTTCCCTGAGTCTGAGCTGCCAGGATCCCTGCCGCAGAGCAGATGCCACAAGTCTCAGCCTCTCTGTCCCACACATGGCTCTGGGCACCGCCAGGAATCATTTGGCTCCTGGCACACAAGGCAAATTAAAAGCTGAGTCCCTGGACAGCAGCTCAAACCCTGGCCCCTCCCATTAAGAGCCTGATGCTCTACTGACTGAGCTAGCCAGGCTTGCTAAGAGTCTCCATCCCTCCTCTTCTTCTCCATGGCCACTCCAATTCCTCCTCCTCTTCCTCACCTGAGGGTCACTAAATCTCCTCACCTAGACAGCCAGCCCGTCCACTGCACCCCAATCCCCTATGCCTGAGCCTCCCTGCCAAAGTCCTGCACCTGGCTCCATAGAATTAATTCTCACGTGCTGCTGGGAACTCTACTTCTTGTGCCCAGAGAGTCTTGGTGCCCCTCAGTAGAAGACCTGAGAAACACAGTGTCTGCCTTTTCTAAAGAAGTGCTTGGAAGGGCTTTTTCTCCTCTGACCACGTGGCCTAATGGCTAAGGCGTCTGACTATGGATGAGAAGTTGAGAGTTCAAGTTGATTTGTGGTTGTGTTGCTGCGTTTTTACCTTCGTGCTGAAAGTCCTGCTCCCTTCAGGGCTGGAACCTCTTCTTGGCCGCTCAGGCCAATGCTCTGGCTTCAGCTAGAGCCCTGGGAAGGAGTTGGGGGGTGGGCATCACAAAGGCTGGGACATGAGCCCCAGGTGCTTCCAGTCTAGCCTTTGCCCTTCCTGACTTGCCAAAGAAAATGGGCGGCTGCCCAGGCTAGTGTGTAGAGCAGTTTCCCTCTTCCAAGTGCGCACCTGTCCCTGTGTTTGATGGGGTTGTTACATAGCACCTTGGGAGCCTGGGTGTTTCTCTGCTTCTTGCCAGCTGGGGAAAAGCCTCTTGGGGTAAAATCTCCTGCCCCATGGCAAAAGTGAGCACTGTGAGTGGGAACAGACAGATGCCACACCAGGGGGTGGCCCTGCTTTCCTACCTTCTTCTGATGTTGGCCACAGAGCATCAGCAACTGCCCTGCATGCTGGTCTGTGGGTCGCTTTCAGTGGGTGTTTGGCATGGCAGGGAGCAGCCTGGCCGGAGGTCTTTGTGGCTGTCTGCTAGCCATGCAGAGGCATGGTCCTCCCCTCCTCTTGCCCCGCCTTCAGTTGCTCTGTGGCTTATAAACCTTCCCTTGGAGCTGTCAGCACCAGCTGCCTCTGCTCTCGGTGTCCGGAGGAGGGAAGATGTGAGGGGCTCCAGGCTGGGCTCTACCTCCTCCTACCAAGCCTTGACTATTAATCCCGGCCCTGGCACTCCTTTCTTCAAGCACCGTGTGGGCCAAAGGAAAAGTGTGGCAGCAAGCACAAGGGCCAAACTTGTGGGCATCAGGTGAAGCAGCAAGTATCCCAACCACCAGATCAAACCACAGGACTACAGGCGCCATTGCCACTTCTATACCCCAATCCATTGCAGCCACCTCAACCAAAGACCTGGGTCTAGTGGGTGTGAGTCACCCAGCAGGAGGAAAAAAGTCTCACTCTTAAACAACTGGACACAGGGAAATTGAGCACTTTGAGCTTCAGGGCTTTACCACAAACCAACACAAGGTTGCACTGAGATTTGAACTCAGATTGCAGGATTCAATCCTGAGTGCTGCTCATTACACCCTGGGACCATATTGTGCTTCCTTCTCTGGCCATTGGTGACCCTCATAAGGCTGGCTCATGTAAGAGACTGTTGGCCCTTTACTAAAACTTAATGGGGTTTTTGGTTGGCTAGTTCCCAGTCCCAATAGAAGGGGGAAGGGTCAATGGGAAATCAGGCCCCTGAGACTGACATGCCCCTGGGGCAATGGTCACCAACTGGTCGGAAACATGTGAGAATTTTTTAATGGAGAAAGATTCCTGGTGAAAATTGGCAAAGCTGTGCAGATTTTGAAAAGTTCCGGTGAATTTACAGATGAAAATACATACAGAGAGACAAACACACAGAATGAGAAAATCACAGACTGCACAGACCCACACAGACATAACAAAAACCAAACCCACACAGCACTCAGAGCCATATACACATAAGAGAAAGCCACACAAAACATAGAAAGAACAAATCCATGCCAAAAAATACAGCAAAAGCCCACAACAAGAAAGCACAAAAACTACATACCAAAAGAATACAAAGAAAAAGGCAATCTGCATGCAAAAGTCATACACACACGCACACAAAGCTATGCAAGGCATCCACCAAAATCCCACAGGGTCCACATGCACATGAACACAACAGACGAAAACCACACCAACATACAGAAAGACAGGCAGGGTTTGAGTGTCACAGTGAAGAGGGTGAGCACAAAGGTGGTTTGGGGAGCAAAGATTGAGGGAGAGTCGGGGGCAGTGCTCTGGGCTCTGCTTGACCCCTCCTGACACAGGCAGCTGGTGGAGAGCAGAGCCTGGTAGATCTGTGGAATCTGCCCTGCTCTCTGTAAAGCAAGGGGACCTCAGTGTCTTCTGAGCTGGAATTGTATTTTCTGCAGGGCAAACTGATTGGCAGAAGCCATTTGCTTAAAAAAAACTAGCATCGTAGGTGAGGCTTGATCTCACAACTTCAGCATCACTCCACTCAGCACTGCTACTATAAGTCCTATGCACTAACCCATTGCACTTCTGATGCCCAACTGAGGGTCTTGTCTCCTTGATTCATGGATGGATTAGGGGTTGAGGGGGTAGCATTAGCTAAAACAAATCCATATTAATGGCTACAGAATGGCAGCAGCAGAGGTGGGGAGTCTCCTTCTGTGTGATCGAGCTGGTTCCCCCTTCCATTGCTGAGGGGAAGGTTGGTGCTTTGAGCCCACCCGGTGTTGGAATGTCCCATGGGTGAGATTAACAAGACTCTTGAGAAGAGAAGAGAAGGGAGGGAAGTCTTTTCTAGTCCTGCCTAGCTCCATTGGTCTCCTGTGGCCCTTTCGGCTCTCTGCTCCTCTGCTCAGGAGATGCAGAGACAAGCCCCCATCTGGGTGAGTCACCAAGAGGCTGTGTCCCATGGAGTGTGTGTGGGAGAGGGGGAGGGTTGGACTGGGCTCAAGGGGAGAAGGTTGTGTGTGACAGTGTGTGGGGGAGGGGAAGGGTGTGTTCCTTAGGATATAAATGATGGAAAACATACCCAGTAGTGACAGTGAAGCCCCGTGTCTCAGTGTTATGACCCTGTGTGGTGCTGCCGTTCACCTTCCCCTCTTATGGTCTCATCTTTCATTGAATCCAGCATTTTTTCACCTGTCATCATCCCAGAGGTGTCCCACATGCCTCAGATTCAGAGTGTCCCTCTTAGAGGTGCTGAGAACTGGAACTGATTTCAGCTGCTGGACAGCTCTGCTAGGTTTTTATACATTTGCATAGGAAAATGCTGAGAGTTTAAATTCATTTCAAGCCCCCCGCCCCCATTCAGCGAACTCCTGAACATACTGGAGGTGGGTCTGGAAATCCATTTTCATTTGAAAAAGTTTTTAAAGGGAATCTCTTGGATTGTAGCTAGGAACCTATTATCCTGCAGGGAAACATTCACTCACTGATCTATACTCGCAACAAAGAGTGTCATGTATAGCCCAGAGCAGGAACAGTTTTTCACCTAGGGGTTACTAAACTTTATCTCTATACAAACACCACAGCTTACAAACTCCCCACCCCCGCTCTGTGTCACCAGAGCACAACAACGACTCTCCTTGGAGCACACACAGCTCCCCAGTTCCGTGCCCGTCAGTCTCTCCAGCATTGCTCCAATCCCTTAAAGCAGGGTCTCAACCTCAATTTACCTTAGGGCCAGTGCCAGTCCTCCAGTCCTACCAGTGGGCCAAAAATGTCACTCATACCACTCAGAACCCACCCCCCAAAACTCTGCCTCTCACCTGCCTAAGGCTCTGGAAGGGAGTTTGGGTGGGGGGAAGAGGTCTAGGGTTCAGACCCTGGGTTGGTGCTGGGGATTGGGATGCAGGAAGGTTGCAGGTTCTGGGGGGAGTCTGGGTGCAGAAGAGGTGAGAGGTTGGTCTCTGGGAGGGAGTTTGGGTGGTGGAGAGGTTCTAGGGTGCAGGCTGTGGGAGGGAGTTTGGGGGCTGGGGGGTGTGGAGGGGGTGCGGGCTCTGGGAGGAAGTTTGTGTGGAGGAGGAGGTATGTGAGGAAGGGGTGGTGGTGCAGGCTCTGGGAGGGAGTCAGGGGTGCGGCGCTTACCTGGAGCTCCAAGGCGGGGGGGGCTGGGGGTCCTCCACATGCTGCTGACCCCAGGCATCACCCCCGCAGCATTCCATTGGCTGCAGGGGCTTGTGTGGAGGCACAGCTCTGCCCCGCCCTGCCATCGGGAGGGGCCGGCAGCCAGATGCTGCACTGCCGGGGCCCCTGGGGGGGAGCGCCTGGGGGCAGCAGGTGGGGCCAAGGGAGTGACCCAGTCCCAAAACTGCTGGAGCCCCACGGGCAAGACCCTGGAACCAGGACTGCCAGCCAGACCAACACCTTTAAGAGGAGAAGTCCCTCTCCCTGTCAAAAAATGATCTTCGTCCTTCCGTTCAGTGACAGCCTGAATTGTTCCTTATCCCAGCAGAGCCAGAGGATTGAAAGCAGCAACATCAGACCCTTGTGTAGCTTGCAGGAATGGACATAAACACTTCCTGGTATCTGAAGAGATGTTCAGCTTTGCCTTTGGTCAACTACAAGGCTGAAAGGAAAGGAGGTGGTGCCAGATATAAAGAGTGAAACGCGACACATCATAGTTATGTCCATGGTGGCTGCAAAATATTTTTTATAGACTTCTTATCATCAGTGTATTGTTTTTTTCTGGAGTCTACTCCTTGACCAAGAAATTTGTACCTTGATAAAATAATCAACTGCCTCTGGTGAAAACAATGGACTAAACACTCACTGCAGTGTCCCTACAGAGCTACAAGTACTAACAACAGTGGCTGCCTTTTAGCCATAGTTTTAGTCAGGGCAATAAATTGAAACAAACCCCCGTTAAATCATTTCTCAGCTCAACTCCTTCACCCACATTCCCCAGAGTGTTGGGCCACCATGTGGACGTTTCATTTCTTGCCTCTGAAACCAGCTCAGCCCACAGGGGAAGAGTTCAGTCCAGGGCCTGGTGCATTCTGGGAGCAGGGACAGTGCAGAGAAAGGGCAGATACAGGGCAGTTCTGAACACTCTACACAGAACTTCCTGTCCCGACCCACAGCCCCTGTTACAGGGGGCTTTTAGCCATAGTTTTAATCAGGTCAATAAATTGAAACAACCCCCTGTTAAATCATTTCTCAGCCAGAGTCCTTCACCCACATTCCTTAGGGCATTGGGCCACCATGTGGATGTTTCATTTTCTGCCTCAGTTTCACACAGAGACACAATTTCCTTTGCACAGATCCGGTTTATGTTAAATCAGAATTATCCCGTAGTGTAGATGTACCCCTTGTCTTGTGGACCAACTCCTGCTGGGGAAAGAGAGAAGCTGCATTCTGCTTCTGTCTCTCCCCACCAGAATCTGGTCTAATACAAGAATGACCTCCCCTGCCTTGGCTCACGTCAGTTTCTTGTCATTGCAGAAGGTCAGCTCTTGTCATCCACTCCGGCCACTTAATGCCTTTTCTAACCTGCCAAGTGTAGGCAGGCGAGTGCACAGGCAGCCAGCGCTGTTTCAAGCTGTTCTGTGGGAAACAGCAGACAAGAGCATTGGGGCTGCGGTATAATGCTTGCATAGGCTTGCTCTGCCCTGGTTTGCTGTACGAGTTAACAGTGAGAGATTGGTAGTCACAGGTCAGTGGGTGGATTTGTGCAAACTAGGATTGTAAAGGGAACTGTCTTTGAACAAAATTGTGTATTAAGGGGTCTTGCTTTGAATTCTTCCACTGGAGTCATATTGGGGAAGTGATCCTCACTTAGAGTTACCTCGTTAGGGTGTTCGTGGCATGGCTGGGAGCTCGTCACGGTGAGGTTGAAAGCGGTGGGAGCAGGGGTGCACGTGCATCACAGAGTCTTGGCATTATTTCTCAGTGCTTTGTGAGCTAAGGTCAAGTGTAATAGATTGCTGCTAATACTAGTAGTAAGGCAGCCTGACTTCATGCAGCCACAAGGGGGCAGAGATCTGTGAACCTTCCTGCTGGATTTTATCCCCTTGAGCTCTGACCCCACCAAACTAAACTCCACCATGTGAGGGTCATCCTATCCCCATTAGCCAACCTGCTTATTTATACACATGACTGTCTGTAACTTTTTGTATGAGTGATGTACCCTCACTGCTTGCTGACTGTATCTTGATCTTACCTGCTGTATACTCGCTGGGGACATTGCAGATTGTATCTGTTATGTGCTGTCTAACACCAAAATACTAGCATCCCCCTATACTTTGTATGTTACCCCCGATGACCAATAACTGAAGTTTCAAATTCTCTGTATCAAAGATTTTCTAATAAACTTTTAAATCTGCTCTTATCAGTATAATTTTCTCAAATGGACATCTGTAAACCATTGTCCTGAAGATGGAATCTCCTGCAGCTATTTTTGAAAAATTGATGCTGCTTTATAGAGCTACTCTAGTGCTCAAGCTGATTTGCATATACATGATGCTGATATGCATATGCACTGCACTACTGATACCTTGAAAGAAAATTGTCTTTCTTCTTCTCTTTCAGCTACACCATCATCGACCGCTGCTATTCCTGTGTGTTCCACTTCCAAGAAAACCCAATGAAAGCCTGTCCCAAAGACCTGGACCACCAGCAAGGATGAAAATATCAGGAGCTGGCAGAAGAAAACCCCGGTGGACATTTCTACAGGAAGATTGAGCAGCAGAAGGCCAGCTCTTTGGGACCTCACATCCAGGAGCAAGAACATCTCGACAGCTCCCTCGGAGGAGGACCCCGGAAGAACCTTGCCTGCTTCCCAGGTCAAGGATACTGAATTCCACCCTGCTGCTCCCGAGAAGGATGCCACCGGAGGAGCCCCCCCCCAATAACCGAGGACTGGGATGCTGATTGCCACTCCGCCGGGAAGGATGCTGCCAAAGAAGACCCCTGATAACCGTGGACCAGGATGCTGGTCACCACCCCACCGGGAGGGACGCCACGGGAGGAGCCCCCCGACGACTGAAGACCGAAAGGCTGATCACCGCCCTGCCGGGAATGACGCTGCCAGAGAAGCCCCCCAGACGACCGAGGACTGAGAGGCTGATGGCAGGCCTGCCAGTGAGGACACAACCGGAGAAGCCCCCCCAGTGACTGAGGACCAGGATACTGATCGCCGCCCCGCTGGGATGGATGCCACCAGAAAAGCCCCCCAGACAACCAAGGACTGAGAGGCTGATCGCAGCCCCGCCGGCAGGACCGCCACTGGAGGAACCTCCTAGATGACCCAGGACCAGGATGCTGAGCGCTGCCCTGCCAGGAAGGATGCCGCCAGAGGAGCCCATCAGAGGCTGCAACTGCTAAAGGATCCCCTTGCTATCCCCCAGCTGTCAAGAAACCTTTGCTCTACACCCTAGCAGCCCCAGCCACAGCGGGATGGCTCCCCTGTTCTCTGGCGGACATCGGACACACCCACTGCTCTCCAGTAACCACTGCCAACGAAGGACTACTCCCCCAACCCTCAACAGACCACCCCCACTGCTTCCCAGGGGCTCCAGCCGCTGGGAGGCATCCCCGGTGATCCTGAGGCACAGCTACCGCAGAAAGATCCCCCACCACCACCAGCCGTGCGCCAGAGAGCAACCAGGAGGGCCACAACACCCCACGAGATGGCTGCTCAGCCCCAGACACCAACCAGAAGGACTCTCAACCTGTGTTTATTTCATTTCACACATTTACTTTAATAAAATTTTTAAATCCAAGGGTGTCAGCATTGCTTCTTGGCTCTTTAGAGCTTAGCTCAAAGGATATGTTTTTCGGATAGGCAATCTCTGGCACATGTGCCAAAGGCAGTATAAGAGCTGATTTTCAGTAGCACTCATACTGCCCTGGTCATGGCTCTACATTTTAAATTATTTTTAAATTAAGCTTCTTAAAACATTTTAAAAGCCTTATTTACTTTATCTACAACAATAGTTTAGTTATATATTAAAGATTTATAGAAAGAGATTTTCTAAAAATATTAAAATGTATTATTTGCACATGGAACCTGAAATTAGAGTGAATAAATGAAGATTTATCACACACCTTCTGAATGGTTGCTGATCCCTGGTATGTTCAAACTATCCATGGGATTGGTGGGTAATAATTGATCTATTGGGCTTTGATTTATTGTGTCTTGTCTGGATGTAATAAATCAATCCTCAAATGTGCTCCTGTTCACTCTGAAACTTTACCGGGGTAAGAAGTGGAAGTGGAGTGGATGGAGGAGCCACAGCTGTCAATCCTGTGCTGTGAGGACAGGAGGTAAGTCAAAATAAGATATATCAACTTCAGCTACGCTATTTCTGTAGCTGAAGCTGTGTATCTTACATTGATCCCGCCCCCCACCCCAGTGTAAACCAGGCCAAAGTGTAAGTAGTCTCTTAGCCTATCCAAGGCAGTGATCAAGTGTCTTTGGGTATATCTACACTATGAAATTAGGTCAAATGTAGATGTCGTTTTTTTAAAAATTGTTTTTATGTAGTCAGTTGTGTGTGTTCCAACACAAAGTGCTAGAAGTGAATTAAGTCGGTGGACTGCCTCCACAGTACCGAGGCGAGTGTCAGCTTCCAGAGCGTTGCAATTTGGGTAGCTGTGGATAGCTATCCCACAGTTCCTGCAGTCTCTGCCACCCATTGGGATTCTGGGTTGAGATCCCAATGCCTGATGTGGCAAAAACAGTGTTGCGGGTGATTCTGGGTATGTCATCAGACCCCCTTCCCATGAAAGTAATGGCGGACAATCATTTCACACCTTTTTTCCTGGGTTACCTGAGCAGACGCCATACCACAGCAAGCATGGAGCCCACTCATCTCACTGTCACCGTACGTCTCCGGGGTTCTGGCAGCTGTGGGACTGCAATGCTATACAGCAGTAACTCATTGCCTTTTGGTAACAGAAAGTGCATTATGATTGATAGTTATCATTGTCATACTCTTAGGTGCTCTTTTAGTCAATCTCAGAGAAGTCAGTTAGGGGTGCCTGGGCAAACATGGGAGTGACTCAGCCAGGTTATTCTCATCATCTGCCAAGCACCCAGGAGATGATGATGGCTAGCAGTCATACAGCACCGTCTTCTGGTGAGGAACCAGGAGATGCCAATGGCTAGCAGTTGTACTGCACTGTTTGCTACCTACCTAAGATATAAAAGCTAGATGGATCAAAACAAGAAATTGACCTGATTTGTTCTGTGAAATCAACAGCCTGCTAAACCCAGGGTTTTGAGTTCAATCCTTGAGGGGACCATTCTGTGTGGCAGTTGTTTGTGTTTGTCCCCTTTTGTTGATTTTAATTCCCTGTAAGCCATGCCATCAGTTGCCCCTCCTTCCATCAGAGCAATGGCAGACAATTGTTTCGTGCCTTTTTTCAGCACAGAACCAGAAGTTGAAAAAGCAAAACCAGGCAAGGAGGCGACAGCAGTGCGATGACGAGAGTGATGAGGCCATAGACATGGTCATAGACTTCTCACAAAGTACGGGCAGGGCAATGTGCACATCATGCTGATGAGTTCTGCATGGTGACCTGTGCTGATCAGCTCTCCATGCTGGCCAAACAGGAAATGAAATTCAAAAGTTTGCGGGCCTTTTCCTGTCTAGCTGGCCAGTGCATCTGAGTTGAGAGCGCTGTCCAGAGCGGTCACAATGGAGCACTCTGGGATAGCTTCCGGAGTCCAATACCGCCGAATTTCACCCACACTA
Organism: Gopherus flavomarginatus; assembly: GCF_025201925.1. NCBI lineage: Eukaryota > Metazoa > Chordata > Testudines > Testudinidae > Gopherus > Gopherus flavomarginatus. The sequence continues at coordinate 7,839,967 of NC_066629.1, read as the reverse complement.
TCCTAAATTCGACCCGGCAAGGCCGATATCAGTGCTAATCCCCTCGTTGGAGGTGGAGTAAAGAAATCCATTTAAAGAGCCCTTTAAGTTGAAAAAAAGGGCTTCATCGTGTGGATGGGTCCAGGGTTAAATTGAGGTAACGCTGCTAAATTCAACCTAAAGTCATAGTGTAGCCCAGGCCTCAGAGGGATTTTATAGCTACCGGCTGGCTGGGTGTCCAAAAAAGGGCTCTACCCGCCAAACCCACCCCCTTTCATTTATCACGCTTGGTAACTTCTAAGCAGAACCACAGAATCATAGATTGATTTGCTGTGTTTCCTGCAGGCCTTTGTCATAAACAGATAGCTAAGGGTTAATGTCTCTTTCACCTGAAGCACCTGACCAGAGGACCAATCAGGAAACCGGATTTTTTCAACTTTGGGTGTAGGGAATATTGTGTCTGAGTCTTTTTCTGTCTGCCTGCTTTCTCTGAGTTTTGGAGAAGTAGTTTCTGCTTTCTAATCTTCTGTTTCTAAGTGTAAGGACAAAGAGATCAGATAGTAAGTCATATGGTTTCTTTTCTTTGGTATTTGCATGAATATAAGTGCTGGAGTGCTTTGATTTGTATTCTTTTTTGAATAAGGCTGTTTATTCATATTTCTTTTAAGCAATTAACCCTGCATTTTGTCACCTTAATACAGAGAGACCATTTGTATGTATTTTTCTTTCTTTTTTATATAAAGCTTTCTTTTTAAAACCTGTTAAAGTTTTCTTTACTGAGAAATTTCAGGGAAATTGAGTCTGTACTCACCAGGGAATTGGTGGGAGGAAGAAATCAGGGGGAGATCTGTGTGTGTTGGATTTGCTAGCCTGATTTTGCATTCCCTCTGGGTGAAGAGGTAAGTGCTTTTGTTTCCAGGACTGGGAACGGAGAGGGGGAGTCACTCTGTTTGGATTCACAGAGCTTGTGTCCGTGTATCTCTCCAGGAGCCCCTGGAGGGGGGAAGGGAAAAAGGATTATTTCCCTTTGTTGTGAGACTCAAGGGATTTGGGTCTTGGGGGTCCCCAGGGAAGGATTTTCAGGGGGACCAGAGTGCCCCAAAACACTCTAATTTTTTGGGTGGTGGCAGCAAGTACCAGGTCCAAGCTGGTAACTAAGCTTGGAGGTTTTCATGCTAACCCTCATATTTTGGACGCTAAGGTCCAAATCTGGGACTAAAGGTATGATAGCCTTCCTAACGGCACAGTAGGGCTGCTCTTGGTTCTGTACAATGTTGTTTTGTTTAGCAGTGTCTGTGAAGGCACTTCCAGCTATTTGGCCATGGGAACTCTGGTATTAAGTGGACACCCTATCTTAGCTGTGTATGGCTGTATTGCTTGTAGATTTATATATTCTGTATTGATGTTACCAAATGGAGTATTTTATAGCTGTCTGCTATAATTTGTTTAACTTGAATATGCTCCCTCAGACTCAACCACCTGCCTTTCACACACCCCGCTGCCCCTCGCTCTCTGAGGTGGGAACAAGCCACCAGCATGTGTGTCCATTGGATTTTTTTTTATTTAATTACTTCTCAGTGCTAAATTATTTATGAATGTTTTTTAAATTTCATTGCAGTGTGTTTGCTTCCTGCCACTGTCACCTGGCAGCTAAGGAATGTGAGCTTCTCCTCCATTGCATTTCTGCCCATGGAAGAAGAAGAGAGATAACACTTCAGTACCTTTGGAAATAAAAGCAACCTGGAAACAAACCAGCTCTCTCCTCAGTATGCAATTTGTGTCTCTTCTGTTGCAGTTGATGTGTGTGCAGCATGTGTGGTGGACAGGGGCACTGTGTGCTCACATGGGAATTCACCATCCTTGGCGCAGGATTTGACTTGTTTCTGGACTGAATGTAGCACTGTGGAGTGTCAGGCACAGGCTGCATGACCCCCTCCATTTATCCTTGGCGCAGATACAGCCCAGGCTGCAGTAGTGCAACCTCCTCTCCTCCTGCCCTCCACCATCATCTGCACAGCCCACCTGTCAGGGTAGGAGGGGACTGTTGCTTCATGGCTTCTGGTTCTCAGATGGGACTGCCCTGGAATGGGGGGGTGTGGTTGCGTCAATTAGGTCACCAGACTGAGCCTTCTAACAGCCTTGGTGATTGTTCCCAAGATCCAGGACTTTGTGCTCAAACATCTTCCTGCTTCGTTGTTGAAAATAAGGCCAAGGTTTCCTTGCAATATACAGAAAGAAAGTAGATTGTCACCCCAAATGGGACTTGAACCCATAATTTCTGGCTTTGGAAGCCAATGCCTTAGCCATTAGGACACTGATGTTCAACTGCTGAAGAAATGGAAATTCCCACTCATAAATGCACATTCCTCGTATTTGCTTCAACACCAAATAGCCCCTTTTTGTGCCTTACAGAAATGTCTGCATCCCCTGGCAGTGAGGCAACTGGGCAGGTTGCTGACACAGATGAGCACCACCTTTCAGCCAGCCATCTTTACAGAAGAACCCCATCCTAGAGTCACCCCTCCCTCCTTCAGCACCTCCACATCCGTGGCTCTGAGTGACAGCCGCCTCCTGCCTCACAGGTTAGACTCTTGGTGCTGTGCCAGCCTCCCCCTTGCTTGAAGGCCCAGTGTAAGAAGAAGGAGGCCTGGTGCTGGCAGAAGAGGGTTTTGATTAATCCACCTCTATGTTATGAGCACAGCACACGGACGCTTTGTCCCTCTGCTGGCTTCTCTTCAGCAGTGCCTAGCTGTCCTGGCTCCAGGCTAGTGCCTGGTGAGCTCTGGCACTGGCAGGAAGCACTGCAGGGTGCCGGGCAGCAGCCCTAGCAAACAGCTGCTGGTAGGTGTCTCTGTGGTATCATGGGTCCGTGAGTTCAGCTTTTAATGGAAAGGAGGGGGGTTTATGCTCCATCAGGAATGACTCTGAAGGCTCCTTGTGGGCTCCTCAAGGTCTACTGAGAGCCATAATGTTCTCCTTTGGCCACCTTGAAGGCTCCCTCCTGGACACAGTGGGTTCACCTGCTGCCTACAAGAGTGTGGGGGCCGTTCTGCAAAAGCCCATCTCCAAGCAGCCACGCCAGAGGCTCGGGCTTAATCCTCAAGGCCGAGCGAAAAACCTTCAGCTGGGAACATTTTGCTCCCTTCCCATCTCCACCCAAGGAGCAAGGGAGAAACCGATGAGACACGCCGGCTCGAAGATGCCTCCCTCCCACTTCCCTGTAGGCTGTGCAAAGCCCTTGGCCTGCCTCATGCCTCATCAGGAAAGTGCAGCCATAGAAGCACTGCAGCCTCATTCCAGGACAGGAGGCACTTGCCATGCCCAGGCCTGTCTCCTGCCTTCAGCCCAGGCAGCCAGAGAGCTCCTTGGCAGGCAGCCACCTCAGTCATCTTTTGCCTCATGGCCTAGGCTTTTGGTGCTCTGCTGGTCAAAGGATGGTTTTGATCCATTGACCGCTGGATTACGAGCCCAGCACACTTCCACTGTGCCACTCTGTTAGCGCTTCACACCCCTTCCACCCAGCCTCTGCTATCTGGATTAGTGCTTTACGAGCTCTCGTGCTGGCAGGCAGATGCGCAGGCTGCTAGGCAGCTGCCCTGGTCACAGGATTTTATAGCGTCTACAGGGTAAAAGGGATCTAGTTGGGGTTTGGACCCCACTGGGAGCTGGGTAGCTGAGTTCCGGAGACGGGAGCACTTCTTAAACTGTTTTCAGTTAAGCCTTCAGCTTGTGGGGGACGAGGTTCAGCGTTGGATCCGTGTCTGCAGCAGGCAAGCGCCTCTGGCTCAGTCGCCCACCCCCATCCCCTCTGCTGTTTTAGCAATCTAAAACCTGGAGCAAACGCACACGCCTTGCAAAGGAACAAGAGACAGGATCTCGAACAAATGTCAACATTTTATTAAGATGACGTTCAAAGAAAAAAAAAGTGTACGGTACAGCGTTTAGGCGCAGAAGTTTCTGGTAATCAGGGAACAACGTACAGATTACCCAGGGGGTATGAAGTTTGGTTTAAGAGCGGGTGGCATAAGGAATACATAATCTGCAGTAGCCCCGACAGGGGGTAAAAGATTAACATACAGAAACTGAGTTAGGAGGGTATGTTGTCCACGTTAGGGCTACGTTCAGGTGTGGAGTATAATGAGCGGATACAACAATGAGGATGGATTGACCTGCGTTTGGTGAGTTTGAACGTTCAGTGTTTTTTAATCTTTTCCACAATCTAGTTTAAGCAGGGTCGCTATGAACTCTACCGTGCCATCTGTTGGTGATCTGGTGTAAAGGCCTTTTGGGGCTGATGTCATTGGCATGGTTACACCCACCCCGGATTGCATGATGGAAGTGCTTGTTCAAATGGTCATTTCAGCTGCTGTGGGATCCCCAGTCTCTTTGTTATTGGGGCAGGAGTAATCCAGTGTATTTTGCTGTTCGTTTTGGATCAAGGAGAGAGTAACTGTACCTGGCATTTGAGGCCTGAGAGCTTCACCCTCGTCTGGAAAGTACTCACCATTAAGGGGTCTGGGTTCCAAATGCCTAATGCTTGAGAGAGATAGAAATGGTTGTTTTGTTTGTTCTTGTTGGTGTGTTGTTGATGATTTCCTTTGTGGTGTATAAAGACAGACATATTTTTGAATTTCTTTGAGTTGTTTTTAGTGCTGCAGTGTTTGAGTTACCTGCCTGAAGCTTATGCTGTTTGATCTCTTTCATGGTCTATTTTGGTATTGAAAAGTAAAAGGCTGCTCTGTGTGTGGTGTTATGGAGTGAAGTAGCAAAGGTGGGTTGTACAGGTGGTGCCTGTGCCAGGAAAGTTGTGTTCCCCAGCTGTAGTTTCTGAGTCCAATCTGCAAAATGTCCTTGTATTACAAGTGGAAAAGAGCATTTTACTCAACTCTGAAGTTGTTTACATCTTTTAGGGTGTAAATGATATCAGAGCCCACCAGCTTAATTATATCCAAAATTTGCACTACAGTATTAACAGTTTTACACCTGTGGCATAGAACCAAATATGTATTAAAATGATAAAAAGCTGTATTTTTAAACTACAGAGAAACAAAGGCCCTAAAACCACCATTTAGACATTTCAAAGGAAATCCACAATGCTAAATACAAATATCCATTTTCAATCTGTCTTAATTCACTAGGCCTTGGAACCCATGTCCCTTGCCTAACGAGATTTATGTAGATTCTGGTGATTCATGAAATCATGAACTGCTAAGTACCGTTCTACTGTCCTTGATTCATATCACCAGGATAACTACACTTGATTACTCCTGCCATAATAACAAAGAGACTGGGGATCCCACAGCAGCCGAAATGACCTTTTGGACAAGCACCCCCATCATGCAATGCGGGGTTGGTGTGACCTTGCATATCAGCAACAAAAGGTCTTTACAACACATCACCAACAGATGTCAGGGTAGAGTTCATTCTGACTCTGCTTACATCCTCCCCCCGGCCAAGAATTGGTCGTCCTGGTAAATCACACTCCCTATTATACCAGCTCATTGGTATTGAATGCTGAAGTTATGGCTAGCAAAAGTAGACACTCATCTGTGCCCTGTAGCATCCAGCTTAGCTGTTGTTAACATGTAAGTCAGTGGATTGTTCTCTGTCCATACCTGAAACTGAGCACCAGACAAATAGTGTCGAAATTTCTCAATGATGGCCCATTTCAAGGCCAAGAACTGCAGCTGGTGGATGGGCTAGCAAGTTTCACTATCAGACAGTCCTCAGCTGGCAAAGGCTACAGATTTACATTTGCCTTCCACTTCCTGGTACGGGACTGCTCCCAGACCCTCCAAACTGGCATCAGCATGCAGGATAAATGGTTTGTTTGGGTCAGCAAGGACTAGGACTGGCACATGAATCAGGCAAATAATGATTTCCCGTAAAGCACTGTCACATCTCTCATCCCGCCATGTCCCAAATGGAGAAGAGAGGAGCCCCTTCCCTGTCCCAGGCTAGGAACACCAGGCCTGTGGGGGGTAAAGTGGTTATGATTCTGCCCAGGCCTGCTAGTGTTGCCGTTGTAGTGGGGAAGAGATGTTTCTCACCTAGTTCTTAAATGCTCTGGTAAGAGGGAGCAGGAGGAAGTTTTTTTTTTCCCCCTGCAGTTCAAACTTTTTACTCCCCCGCCACTTTCTGCTCTAGCCTGATCCCTCTCTGCCACCTCAATTCTCTTTTTCCTGGTTGCATTCCAGAGCCCTCACAGCCCAATTCTCTTCACTAACCCTGAGTCCTCTACTACACCTTGAACCTCTCATTTCAACCCCACCCCAGAGCCAGTACTCTCATCACCCTGACTCCAACTCTCTGTCCCATATACCCTGATTTAGGGTGCACTAATAATATTAATGTGGATAATTTGATGAAAATTTAATTTATTAGCTTACATTTTATTTAATTTGAGTTCCAAAGTTACAGTTGCATTACTGCTATTCAAAAGATACATATGACATTATATGCAACAAAGTTTTGGTTAATATACTCACAGCCTTCCTTGACAACCTGGTGGTAAGAGACAAAGGACCAGCCTTGCAGTTCAGGTTTCTCAATTCTCGAGTGAAAGATGCAGTGCTTAGAAAAAGCTAATGTTACTTAGTGTTCACTTGACTATGTTAAACCTAAAATCAAAACCTAATAAACAAAGAATACAAACTTAGGGGAACCGAGCTTAGCCTAGTTCCCTTGAAACTTAAAGTTTAAGAACAAGTACAGCCTACTGACAGTACATAGAGAGAGAGTGGAGGAAGTAAGTCAGAATGATAGAGCAAAGTGCTCTAGCGAGGTGGGTTACCTCTTTCATAGGGCACAAGCACCGGAAATCCTTCCTCCTACGCCCAAATTTCATTCCTCACTCACAAAACATTAGGGTATGCTTACTTCATAGGCTAGTATGTTTGTGTGTGTTGATGACATGTACATATGTACAAAAGTTCCCTTGTGGTGTACCTGTTAAGTCTGTGGGTACAACAATGAAAAAAATCCCTATGCCATTCTGCATTGTCAATTGGTCTAGGTAAAGGTCTTAGACAGGTATGGGTACTTATCTTTTTAAGTAACAAGATAAAGGTCAATTTTCCTTTCTGAGTAAAAGGTCACAATATAGATATGCTCAGTTTGCCTTAGCTTACATACAGGATATGGCCTGTAGGTTCTCATAAGTCATGTGCCCCAGTTCCCTAATCATTTTTATTGCCCTCTGCTGGACTCTCTCCAGTTCATCCACATCCCTTCTCATGTGGGTCCCAATCCCAAAAGTATCACATTGCACCCCAACGGCCCCAAAATGTTGGCTTTTAATACGTAAATAGGGTACTGCCATGGTCAAGTCACTCCCGAGCTCTCCAGTGGAGCCTGCTGGCAGAGAACAAGGTGAAAATTAGCCAGGATGTCACTCAGTCAAATCCCTGTGCTTCCCGCAGGTGGTATAGGGAAGCTCCAAGATGGCTCACTTCCCTTTCTCTCATCAGCTTCAGGCTCCAGGGTTACAAATGCACAAAACAGTTGGGATTCTCCCCTGGCCTCAGAGTGTGGGGCTGCTCTGAGGGGATGGACTTGCACACTTGGGATACTAGTGCAAAGATACAATTTCAATTTCTCTTAGAGAAATTGGAGGGCAATTTATATTTGGTAAAAATCTTATTTAGTGAAAGGAAAGCTGCAGTGACAACCTGGTTACTGGGGTGCAAAACACTTTCCTCCTGGGAGAAACAAGAAGTTAGAATTAGAAATTTACATCATTTGTTCCAATGTTGGCACAGGTTTAATTTTGTTTCTGTGTAGGTTTTTTTCAGGCTGTGACCATTTTGGTTTATTGGGTTGTTTTGTTTTTTTTCGTTGGACTGGAGCTTTTAAATGACATTTGCTGGATTCGAATGGCTGACCTGCAGCACCAGTTTTGACATAGTTCTGCATATTTTATACAAATTTGGCCAGTATTCAAGGATTCTATTCCTTTATATAAGGTTTTAGTGGTCAGGCTTATTTATTTTATGTTATTTTATCATTCTGCTGTAACACACCTGTCATAGATAGTTAAGGGTTAATAGAACAGGAGTACTTCATGTCTCTTTTGCCTGTAAAGGGTTAACAAGATCAGTGAATCTGGCTGTCACCTGACCAGAGGACCAATCAGGGGACAGGATACTTTCAAATCTTGAGGGAGGGAAGTTTTTGTGTGTGCTGTTAGTGTTTGGTTGTTGTTCTCTCTGGGTTCTGATTGTGACCAGAGGTGCAACCAGGTTTCTCTCCAATCTCCCTGATACAGGCTCTTATGTGCTCAGAATACTAAGTACTAGATAGATAAGGCGAGTTAGCCTTATGTTTGTTTTCTTTATTTGCAAATGTGTATTTGGCTGGAAGGAGTTCAAATTTGTATTTTGCTGAAAGGATTTTAATTTATACTTGTATATGTAGGCTGGGAGGGTATTCCCAGTGTCTATAGCTGAAAGACCCTGTAACATATTCCATCTTAAATTTACAAAGATAATTTTTACTGTTTTTCTTTCTTTAATTAAAAGCTTTTCTTGTTTAAGAACCTGATTGTCTTTTTATTCTGGTGTGAGACCCCAGGGGATAGGGTCTGGATCCACCAGGGAATTGGTGGGGAGAAAGGAGGGAAGGGGGAGAGAAAGGTTAATTTCTCTCTGGTTTAGGATTACTTTCTCTCTCAGGGAGAGTCTGGGAGGGGGAGAGAGAAGGAGGGGGGAAGGTGAATTTTCCTCTCTGTTTCAAGATTCAAGGAGTTTGAATCACAGCAATCTTCCAGGGTAACCCAGGCAGGGGAAGCCTGGGAGAGGCAATGGTGAGGGAAACGGTTTACTTTCCTTGTGTTAAGATCCAGAGGGTCTGGGTCTTGGGGGTCCCTGGGCAAGGTTTTGGGGGGACCAGAGTGTACCAGGCACTGGAATTCCTGGTTGGTGGCAGAGCTACAAGTTCTAAGCTGGTAATTAAGCTTAGAGGAATTCATGCTGGTAGCCCATCTTTTGGACGCTAAGGTTCAGAGTGGAGGTTTATACCATGACAACACCTTTTTGATTAAATGACGAAATTATTAATTTACAGCATTTGTTAGTTTATATTTTTAAAAACAAAGTTTTTCTTAATGTTTGGGATTTAAATTAAGCATTGTTTTTTGTTTCAATTTTTCATTTAGGTTTTGATTATTAATGGGATCTTTAAGAAAACTTTGGATTTACTATTAAAATTTGGACAGATTTAGATTATTTAGAGTAAACCCTGTTTACTATTTTAATAAAGGTTGTATTGCTGTAAACCCTGGCCAGGGGATAGAGGAGATGAGCCTGGCCTTTAAGTGAGAAGGAGCAGAGGCATGGCCCTCTTGAAGGGTGGGGCCAGGTGATGGGGGGCATAGCCTCTCAATTTTTTTTGTCTAGCCCACCTCAGTTCCCCACCAAACGAGAAGAGTCTAATGCCACCCCTGCTGGTCACTGGGTGTCACTGCTGCTCCATGGGAAACATGCTCTGTGCATTACCCAGATTGGTGGGAAACACACTCTGTGCATTACCGTGACTGGTCCGTGGGTGTCACTGCTCCTAGAAGAAAGACACACGCTGTGCATTATGCCACCTGACCACTAGGTGTCACAGCTGTATCAAGGGAAACACCTTCTGTGCATTACCCTGAATCACCACGAGGTGTCAATGCTGCTCCAAGGGATACATACTCTGTGTGTTACCCTCATTGGCCACTTGGTGTCACTGCTGCGCAAAGCAAAACACCTTCTGTGCATTACTCTGACTGCCCACTGGGAGTCACTGCTGCTCCAAGGGAGACATAAGAACGGCCAGACTGGTTCAGATGCAAAGTCCATCTAGCCCAGTATCCTCCTGTCTTCGGACAGTGGCCAGTGCCAGGTGCCCTAGAGGGAATGAACAGAGCAGGGAATCATCAAGTGATCCATCCCCTGTTGCCCATTCCCAGCTTCTGGCAAACAGAGGCTACAGGCACCATCCCTCCCCACTCTGGCTAATAGCCCTTGATGGATCTATCCACCATAAACTTATGTAGTTCTTTTTTGAACCCTGTTATAGCCTTGGCCTTCAAAACATCCTCTTGCAAGGAGTTCCACAGGTTAACTATGCAACTGCCCTGAGTTTACCCCCCTCCACTGGCCAGGTTGTATATGGAAAAAAGGATGAGGATGAGGAGAGCCATGATGTGTCTGTCACTGGCTGGTGCCTCAGTTTCCTCTAGGCAGCAGTGCTGCAGGCTCCTTTGGTCAGTACCCATGCAAATGTGTCTGGGGAAGGGGGAGTAGATGCTCATGCTCCCCAGCCCCACACCCCTCCCCCAGCAGTTGGGGAATAAAGGCCAAATTTAACCCTGGTAGCTGGGCTGGGATTAGCCTGGGCTGGGTAGGGCTTGGGAGGAATTGGGAGGGAGACAGACGCACCTGCTGTGAGGGAACATCCTCCCATTCTCTGCCATCCCCTCTCACTCCTTGCAGCACAGCACCCCCTAGCATTTCTTTCTCTGTCATTGGAGCTGTCTGCTGCCTGTTTCTCCCTTAGCATCATCTCTCCCTACCCTGGGGCACTGTCATCGCTCGTCCTGTGCAAACAGGCAGGCCCTGGTGTGCCCCATGGCACTGCCCGGTAATTGAGGGGGCAGCTGTTGGATGGAGCCATATCGAAATATGGGGGTGGACAAGGCTGGGGACCAGGACTCCTGGCTTCTCCCCTCCAATGTGGGAGGGGAGTGGGGGTTAGGGGGTAGAGTGGGGGAGGGGCAGGGCTGGGATCCAGGGCTCCTGCTTTTTCTGGTTTTCTCCACCTCCTGCAGCAGCCTCAGTCCTTTCAGTGCGTTTCTTGTTCCAAAGTCATTTGCTGACTTGTGTAACTCACCCCAGAGGTGGCTGCATCTCAGTGTTGGGTGAGGCATCCTTGGCTGTATCACCTCCTAACCATGTCTCTCTCTCTCCCTGCAGGTGACTCTGCAGCACTCGGCAAACATCTGCAAGATCATGGGGCGCTTTGAGCACTGGGCAGGCACGGGCCAGGCACCCAGCCCCTGCCCCCCGAGAATGGGACCCAGCACCCCCTACATTTTACAGGGATTAAAAAGGGGCTAAGGGGGGCAAATCAGAGGAAAGTTTGGCCAGGGTCTGAGCAGGGGGTGGAAAATGACTGGTAGGGGTGTCAAGCAGCTAGAGGCAGAGTTAGGAGGGGGCTGAAGGGCAAAGTCAGGGAGGGGGGAAGAAGCCCGAGTTAAGCCCAGGGGGAGGTGCTGCCAGAGGTTAAACCCCAGCACAGGCAGGGGCAGAGGGGTAACAGTTATTCCGGGGGGCTACGACTCCAGTTTTTGCAACCATGAGCGGGGGGACCAGAGGGCTTTTTTATTTCCCCTCCCACAGGCTGCACCTCTCAGCATGGGCTTCCCAGGGCTGGGCTCTTAAAGGCACAGGCATCTCACTGCATACACACTGCAGCTCCTCTCTGATGTAACCTACTGAGGTGCTGCAGTAGGAGACTCAATTCAGTGCAACTGGGCATTCCCTATACGCCCCCCAGGCAGAGACCTCTGCACCCCCTTCCCTGAATTTCTCCAACAATCCTCCTCCCCAGTGGTCAGGTAGTTACATGCAGTGCTACCAATGTTGTCATTGCTTGCAAATTTGAATGGAAATTGAAACGTTAACGCACACTTTAAAAGCAGATACAACGTATGAAAACTGCTTGTACCTGAGAAAGTAAAATAGGTTTGGAAAGTCTGGACACAAGCCTGGTTTCCTCACCCACCTGTTGTGTTTGCTGACAATGTCGGTGCAGTGGCTTCAGCAGTGTTGGCCAACCTTAGAATTTCAAATGATGATTTGTAAGCGAGGTGTGAATGAGCTCTTCCCTGACAGCTACTGATGACCAGGGTTGCGGGGAGTCTTTGGGACCAGATTGTATTTACATGAACTCACCTACTCTGCCGATGTATGCAGTGGACAGAGCTGGGCTGTCTCTGCTCTAGGTGCCCAGATGAGGGAAGGTGTGTGGGGCTCCAGCCTGGGACTTATCCTCCCTCCTGCCAAGTTCTGACTATTAATCCCAGCCCTGCCACTCCTTTCTTCAAGCGCCATGTGGGCCAGGGGAAAAGTGTGCATAGGAAACACAAGGGCCAAACTTGTGGACATCAGGTGAAGCAGCAACAAACCCAACTATCAGGGTAGCAAGTTCTAGAGCTCTAGCCCATTTTGGCTATTCCAGCCAAAGACCTGGCTCTAGGAGGTGTGAGTCACCCAGCAGGAGGGGAAAGACTGGCTCTTACACAGCTGGAGAGAGGGAAGTTGAGCACTGTGAGCTCTATGGCTTGACCACAAACCAACACAAGGTGCTACTGAGATTTGAACTCAGATTACAGGAGTCCGAGTCCTGAGTGCTGCCCATTACACCATGGGACCAGCTTAAGCTGCTGTTTCTGCACATCAGTGACCCTCATGGGGTTGGCTTGTGTAAGGGGGCTCTTGACCCTTTACTAAAACTTAGTGTGGGTGGGCAGGTGGGTTGGTTGACTAGTTCCCAGCACCAATAGAAGAGGGAAGGATCAATGGGAAATCAGGACCCTGAGACTGACAGTCCCCAGGGACAATGGGGAGAGGCCAAAGCTCCAAGTTAGCTGAACTGACAGGCCAGGCAGTGTAATGAGGGAGTCACCAAGCCAGGGGGTCCCATCCTCCATGTGAGCTGGAATTGCCTGGGTCAGAGTGGGGTAGAGCTAAAGAGAGAGCAGGAGCCTGAGAAGAGCCGGGAAGCAGAGCTGTGCAGGTGTAGAGGCAGAAACTGCTACATGTAGGAATTTGCAACCTGTAGCAGTTACTGATACCTGAGGTTGTTCTTATTTGCTGACTTTTCCTTATTGGCTAAAACTAGACAGTGGTTTCTCTAGCAAAGGTCAGTCCCTGGCCCCTTGGTCCAGACATCCTCATTCACATCAGGCTAGGGTGACCAGATGTCAAAGATGAAATATCAGGACGTGGGGGGTGGAGCAAAAAAAAAACCCGGAGGGCCCCCCTGCCGCCAAGCAGCAGTGGCACAGCCCCATCTCCAACCAGCTCTCGGCTCCAACCCCCGCTACACCCCCAGCTCCTCCATCCCCTTGCTCCTGGGCCCAGCCTGGACTCCGAGCTCTGCAGCCGAGCAGTGCTCCAGGTCCCTTCTGCAGCTCCCGGGCAAGGGACGAACAAGGCAACCAGGCCCGGCCCCTCCCGGCAGGAATGTGTCTGCCCCACGTGTGTTTCTGCCCCCAACCACCTGGGTCCTGCCTGCTCCGCTCTGCCCCCAGTCCCACTGCACTGCCCAGCAGGCTGCAGGGCTGGAGCAGCTTCTGCACTGCGCTCCTGGCCATGGCCATGGCCCGTGTGCACACCTGGGAGGGAGGAGGAATGTCGCGTGCTTGGGAAGAGGTGGGGCCAGGGTGAGGATTTGGGGAGGGATCCAATGGGGCAGTGAGGGGGTGGGGATGGGGGCAGGGCCAGGGCCGGGATTTGGAGAGGGATCCAATGGGGGACGGAGGGGGAGGAGTCGGGGTGCGGGGAGCAAGTGTCCCTCCGGACTCTGCTTGTGTGCTGGAGCAGAGGGCAAAATTATTTGTTTGTCCAGTGTCCCAACCAAACATCGGTCGGGACGTGGGACAAACAAGCAAATATTGGGACAGTCCTGATAAAATGGGGATGTCTGGTCAACCTACATCAGGCTTCAAGTTGAGAATCATTTCCCATTCCCGCTCTGTGGGAGGGGAGACTTTTAAATGCGCTCTCTGTGCGACTGCACATGGCTAAGCAAAGAGAACAAACCCCAAATCCCCCCTGTGCTTTGGGAGCCAGATTTGTGGTGGGAATTCTGTAGTTCAGATGACTTCACACCTGGTCATTGTGATTCTTTACCAGTTTCTCTGACATTGAGGCAATTTTGTGTTTGCAGCTGTGATGGCTGAGTGGTTAAGGCGTTGGAATTGAAATCCAATAGGATTTCCCTGCACAGGTTTGAATCCTGCTCACAATGAGGCCTGTGTTTTAGCCAGTCTCTAACTCAGGGAATACCTCTGTACAACCCCCTGAAACACTTTACATTCTCTCCCCACCCCAAATAAATCCTGTTCTGCTCCTTTCATAGAGATCCCTAGGGCACCACCTCACACTGTGTCCCTGAGGTGTCAGGCAAACTCTCAGCAACTGAAGCCTCTGCCACTCACCTAGTGCCCCATAGATCAGCCATAGCCCTGGTTCTGCTCCTCTTTCTAGCGTGTGAAAGAAGTCGAGTCAGCGACTCCATGGGAGCTGCGGGGCTGCAGAACCAACAGAGAAAAACTAGGTGCTCAGCACCCACTGGCAGCCAGCTCCTCCCCCACACTACAGGCCTTGCTGACAAGCTCCTCTTCTTCCCCTTCAGCATCTCTCACCTGCCAGTGATCAGTGGGGTTCAGGAGGCACTGGGTGGAGGGGGAGGAACAGGGACGGGAAGAGGTTGGGGTGGGAGAGGAATGGTGCAGGATGGGAAGAGATGGGATGGGTGGGGACTTGGGGGAAGGGAAGGGAGGGGAGGGGTGGGGGCAGGGCCTGGGGAGAAAAGGGGGGATTTGTCACAGACCCCAGATTCCTCTAGGGCCAGCCCTGCAGGAAAACGCTGACTATCACAGTGACAATAGAACTGACCAGCATTGCCGGGGAGACTGAGGGAGATCCACACTCATCAGGTCTCTTCTCTCCCACAAGGTGAGCCAGACACTGCTCTCTCCTGGCTCTCACTCTAGCAGCTGGACACTAAGGAGCCATTTCCCCACAGGAAGTGCATTGAGTGTCCCTGTGGTGCTGGGGAGTGGGGCTGGCACTGCTGCTGCTGGCTCTGGGGCTGGCAGGGGGTTGATGTCTGCACAGACTCTCAGCTGCCAGGCCACAGGGGGCACTTGGGACCTTACCAGACTGGCACAGTGAAGACGGGGGGTTGACAGAGCAATGCAGACGCTCTCCAGAGCATGGAGCAGCGTCCGCCCATGCAGCCAAGCAATGAGCATTTCCCACAGCCTGGAGCAGAGGGGGAGGCGGCAGCTGCTGTTCCAGCTCCTGGGGGACAGGCCCTGCCAGCCAACAGACACTTCTTACTCACCACAGCTAAAGGTGCCCAGTTCCTCCGGTGGGGGTATGAAGCAGCTGTTTGTTTTCCTGTCCTTTTTGTGTGCAACTGCTGACAAAAACATCCCAGACAGAGAAGCAACAGGCCAAAATGCTGTCATGTAGCTGCCAAAGTAACTCAGTTGGGAGAGCGTTAGACTGAAGATCTAAAGGTCCCTGGTTTGATCTAAAGGTCCCTGGTTCAATCCCAAGCTTTGGCAGGCCCTGTCATCTCTCTTTGTGCAGAGGTGGCTTGTTTTCTGAAAGCACAGCATTGCTTGCACCCAAGCTAAGTTACTGATCTTGGGCTCTGCAGTAGGAAAATATAGAATTGGCTTCTGCCCCTAGTTGGTCCACCTGACCGTTAATGATGAGAGCTGTCTTTCCCAATATGGTAGGAAAACAGTGAGGCAGGGTAGCCCTCAGGAATGGTGCCATAGGGCTGCTGGGCAGTGACAGGCAGGGACTGGGGATTAAAACTCCTCTGTGCAGATGAGCAATGGCAGTACCAGGGAAGGGGCATCTGTAAAAGTGACCCCACACACCTCTCCTCCTCTGGGCACCTAGAGCAGAGGCAGCTGGTGCTGACAGCTCCAAGGGAAGGCTTAAAAGCCACAGAGCAACTGAGGTCAGGGCTAGAGGAGGGCAGGACCATGCCTAGGTGTGGCCTTCAAACATGCACAAAAACACCCAGCCAGCCTGCTCCCTGCCATGCCAAACACCCACTGAAGGTCACCAGCACACGGGGCAGCTGCTGATGCTCTGTGGCCAACATCACAAGATGGTAGGAAAGCAGGGCCAGCCCCCATGGTGGGGCCTCTGACTGGTCCCACTCAAGGTGCTCACTTTTGCTGTGGGGCAGGAGATTTTACCCCAAGAGGCTTTTTCCCAGGCCTGTGACTAGAGCTGATCGGGAGAACAGAAGGGTGTTCTGTATGCCGGGTGCTAAGATACAGGATGTGGACCTGAGGCTGAAAAGGATACTAGCAGGAGCGGGGAAGAATCCGTTGATTGTCCTTCATGTGGGAACGAATGATATGGCTAGATACTCTCTGGAATGTATCAAGGGAGACTATGCCAGACTGGGGAAGACGCTTAAGGAAATCGAGGCTCAGGTGATCTTCAGTGAGATTCTGCCGGTTCCTAGAGAAGGGCGACAGAGGTGTGACAAGATTATGGCGATCAACAGATGGCTCAGGCAGTGGTGCTATAAGGAGGGCTTTGGGATGTACGGCCATTGGGAAGCATTTACGGACAGAAAACTGTTCTTTCGGGATGGACTTCACCTGAGCAAGGAGGGAAATAGACTTCTAGGATGGAGGCTCGCCTACCTGATTAAGAGAGCTTTAAACTAGAAATTTGGGGGAGATGGTTGGGAGATATTCGGGAGATCTCCATGCCGGAATTTAACCTTGAGAGGGAAGTAAACAAAGTAAGAGGGGATACAGCCATGGACAGAAGAATTGACATAAGGAGGAAGGGTAGTGTAGATAACAGACTAACAGGTGATGTTGGTGGTAGAATGTCCATGCCTAACAGGGTACAGAATGTGAGTGAAACCAAACGGCAAAAATTAAGACATCTGTACACTAATGCAAGGAGCCTAGGGAACAAAATGGAGGAACTAGAGCTACTGGTGCAGGAAGTGAAACCGGATATTATAGGGATTACAGAAACGTGGTGGAATAGTAGTCATGACTGGAGTACAGGTATTGAAGGCTATGTGCTGTTTAGGAAAGACAGAAGTAAAGGCAAAGGTGGTGGAGTAGCATTGTACGTCAATGAGGAGGTTAACTGTAAAGAAATAAGAAGTGATGGAATGGACAAGACAGAGTCTGTCTGGGCAAAAATCACACTGGGAAAGAAAGCTACTAGAGCCTCCCCTGAGACAGTGCTTGGGGTGTGCTACAGACCACCGTGATCTGATTTGGATATGAATAGAGACCTCTTTAATGTTTTTAAGGAAGTAAACACTAATGGGAAATGTGTGATCATGGGAGACTTTAACTTCCCAAATATAGACTGGAGTACAAGTGCTAGCAAGAATAGTAGGGATCAGATTTTTCTGGATGTGATAGCTGATGGATTCCTTCACCAAGTAGTTGAAGAACCGACAAGAGGGGATGCCATTTTAGATTTGGTTTTGGTGAGCAGTGAGGACCTCATAGAAGAAATGGTTGTAGGGGACAACCTTGGTTTGAGTGATCATGAGCTAATTCAGTTCAAACTAGATGGAAGGATAAACAAAAATAGATCTGGGACTAGGGTTTTTGATTTCAAAAGGGCTAACTTTAAAGAATTAAGGAAATTAGTTAAGGAAGTGGATTGGACTGAAGAACTTGTGGATCTAAATGCAGAAGAGGCCTGGAATTACTTTAAGTAGCAGCTGCAGAAACTATCGGAAGCCTGCATCCCAAGAAAGGGGAAAAAAACATAGGCAGGAGTTGTAGACCAAGCTGGATGAGCAAGCATCTCAGAGAGGTGATTAAGAAAAAGCAGAAAACGTGCAAGGAATGGAAGAAGGGTGGGATTAGCAAGGAAAGCTATTTTAGTGAGATCAGAACACGTAGGGATAAAATGAGAAGGGCTAAAACCCAAGTAGAGTTGAACCTTGCAAAGGGAATTAAAACCAATAGTAAAAGGTTCTATAGCCATATAAATAAGAAGAAAACAAAGGAAGAAGAAGTGGGACCGCTACACACTGAGGATGGAAAGGAGGTTAAGGATAACCTAGGTATGGCCCAATATCTAAATAAATACTTTGCCTCAGTCTTTAATAAGGCTAATGGGGAGCTTAGGGGTAATGGAAGGATGACAAACGGGAATGAGGATATGGAGGTGGATATTACCACATCGGAGGAAGAAGCCATACTTGAACAGCTTAATGGGACAAAATCGGAGGGCCCGGACAATCTTCATCCGAGAATATTAAAGGAACTGGTGCATGAAATTGCAAGCCCGTTAGCGAGAATTTTTAATTAATCAGTAAACTCAGGGGTTGTACCGTACCACTGGAGAATTGCTAACGTAGTTCCTATCTTTAAGAAAAGGAGAAAGAGTGATCCGAGTAACTATAGGCCTGTTAGTTTGACATCTGTAGTATGTAAGGTCTTGGAAAAAAATTTGAAGGAGAAAGTAGTTAAGGACATTGAGGTCAATGGTAATTGGGACAAAGTACAACATGGTTTTACTAAAGGTAGATCGTGCCAAACCGACCTGATCTCCTTCTTTGAGAAGGTGACAGACTATTTAGACAAAGGAAATACGGTAGACCTAATTTACCTCGATTTCAGTAAGACATTTAACACGGTTCCACATGCGGAATTATTAGTTAAATTGGAAAAGATGGGGATCAATATGAGAATTGTAAGGTGGATAAGGAACTGGTTAAAGGGGAGACTACAACGGGTCGTACTGAAGGGTGAACTGTCAGGCTGGAAGGAGGTTACTAGTGGAATTCCTCAAGGATCGGTTCTGGGACCCATCTTATTTAACCTTTTTATTACTGACCTTGGCACAAAAAGCGGGAATGTGCTAATAAAGGTCACAGATGACACAAAGCTGGGGGTATTGCTAACACGGAGAAGGACCGGGATATCATACAGGAAGATCTGGATGACCTTGTAAACTGGAGTAATAGTAATAGGATGAAATTTAATAGTGAAAAGTGCAAGGTCATGCACTTAGGGATTAATAATAAGAACTTTAGATATAGATTGGGGATGCATCAGTTGGAAGCAACAGAGGAGGAGAAGGACCTTGGGGTATTGGTAGATCACAGGATGACTATGAGCCACCAATGTGATATGGCCGTGAAAAAAGCTAATGTGGTTTTAGGATGCATCAGGCGAGGTATTTCCAGCAAAGATAAGGAGGTGTTAGTACCATTATATAAGGCGCTGGTGAGACCCCATCTGGAATACTGTGTGCAGTTCTGGTCTCCCATGTTTAAGAAGGATGAATTCAAAGTGGAACAGGTTCAGAGACGGGCTACTAAGATGATCCGAGGAATGGAAAACCTGTCATATGAAAGGAGACTCAAAGAGCTTGGCTTGTTTAGTCTAGCCAAAAGAAGGCTGAGGGGGGATATGCTTGCTCTTTATAAATATATCAGAGGGATTAATATTAGGGAGGGAGAGGAATTATTTAAGCTTAGTACCAAAGTAGATACAAGAACGAATGTGTATAATCTGGACACTAGGAAGTTTAAACTTGAAATTAGACGAAGGTTTCTAACCATTAGAGGAGTGAAGTTCTGGAACAGCCTTCCAAGGGGAGTAGTGGGGGCAAAAGACATATCTGGCTTCAAGATAAAGCTTGATAAATTTATGGAAGGGATGGTATGGTGGGAGAGCCTAATTTTGGCAATTGATCTTTGATTATCACCTGATAAGTATGCCCATTGTTTGGTGATGGGATGTTGGATGGGATGGGATCTGAGTTACTGCAGAGAATTCTTTTCTGAGTGCTGGCTAGTGACTCTTGCCCACATGCTCAGGGTTTAGCTAATCGCCATATTTGGGGTCGGGAGGGAATTCTCCCCCAGGGCAGATTGGCAGAGGCCCTGGAGGTTTTTCGCCTTCCCCTGCAGCGTGGGGCATGGGTCACTTGCTGGTAGATTCTCTGCGGCTTGAGGTCTTCAAACCACAATTTGAAGACTTCAATAACTCAGGCATAGGTTAGGGGGTTGTTATAGAAGTGGATGGGAAGGGTTCTGTGGCCTGCTTTGTGCAGAGGGTCGAACTAGATGATCACATTGGTCCCTTCTGACCATAGAATCTATGAATCTATTTTACC
Source organism: Gopherus flavomarginatus (assembly GCF_025201925.1). Classification (NCBI taxonomy): domain Eukaryota; kingdom Metazoa; phylum Chordata; order Testudines; family Testudinidae; genus Gopherus; species Gopherus flavomarginatus. The sequence continues at coordinate 7,820,075 of NC_066629.1, read as the reverse complement.
CCAAGCTGGTGAGAAGCAGAGAAACACCCAGGCTCCGAAGGTGCTGTATAGCAAACCCCCTCAAACACAGGGACAGGCACACATTTGGAAGAGGGAAACTGCTCTACACACTAGCCCGGGCAGCAGCCCATTTTCTTTGGCAAGTCAGGAAGGACAAAGGCTATACTGGAAGCACCTGGGACTTCTGCCCCAGCCTTTGTGACACCCAACCCCAAACTCCTTTCCGGGGCTCTAGCTGAAGGCAGAGCATTGGCCTGAGCAGCCAAGAAGAGGTTCCAACCCTGAAGGAAACAGCACTTAGATAAAAGTGCACCAGCACAACTACAAAGGGACTCAAACCCTCAATGACCTCATCCGAGGTCAGAAGCCTTATCCATTAGGCCACATAATCACACAAAAAAATGCCCTCCAGGCACTTCTTTGGAAAAGGCAGACATTGATACATCCAACAAAGTAGGGATTCACCCACGAAAGCTCATGCTCCAGTACATCTGTTAGTCTATAAGGTGCCACATGACTCTTTGCTGCTTATGGAGACACTGTGTTTCTCAGGTCAGCTACTGAGGGGGGCTGAGACTCTCTGTGCACAAGAAGTGGAGTTCCCAGTGAGATGTGAGACTTAATTCTCTGGAGCCGAGTGCAAGGCTTTGGCAGGGAGTCTCAGGCATGGGGGATTGTGGTGCAGCAGATGGACTGGCTGTTTAGGTGCGGAGATTTAGTCTCACTGAGGAGGAGGAGGAATCCTGCTGACAGGCAGTGTCTAGTGCCGGTGCAACCGCTAGTGAACTAGTCGGCCGCCTATGGTGCCAAGTGGTTGGGGGCACCAAAAATCGCACTCAGGGGAGGCAGTGGAGTGGAGGTGAGCTGGGGCAGGGGGCTGCGGGGGTGCAGGGAGAGGGCTGCCTGCAGCAAGTAATGGGGACAGGGGCATGCAGGGGAACTGCTCCCTGTCCCAGCTCATCTCTGCTCCGTCTTCTCCCCTGAGCACACCGCCCCCGCTCTCATTCTCCTCCCCTCCCAGGCTTGCCGCACTAAACAGTTGATTGGCATCGCAAGCCTGGGAGGCGGGAGAAGTGGAGCGGCACCGGCATGCTCAGGGGAGAAGGCGGAGTGGAGGTGAGCTGGGGTTGGGAGCTGCTGCAGGAGGGGCTGCCTGGCTCTTCCCCATGGCTCCCATCCCTGTTCCGCCCCAGCCCCGCCCCCCTTGCCCTGCTCTCACTGAATGGTAAGTGAAGTGACCCAGCCCCAGCCTGATCCACTCCCCTGGTTCCCAGCCACGCCGCCGGCAAGTGCAGTGGGGTGGTTCCCCCCTCCCCTCAAACTTGGGAGCCAGGGGAGGTCTATGGGCCTGGGTCTCTCATCCCTCCATCCCCTCCCCTGCCCCAATATCTCTCTTGGGCTCTGTGGGGCTGGGTCTCTCTCCCTGCCCCTGTGCTCCCTTCTGCACAGCATGTCCTGAGAGTGACTCAGTTTCCCTGGACCAACATTTCACCACTCCACACGTGTCTTTTCTGTCCCCCAGCTCCCTCCATCCCACACCATTTCTCCTGCACCCCAGGCTGGGTCTCTGCCAAGCCCATCTCCTCTCCTCCTGACCCCAATATCCTCTGCTCCTACGGGTCTATGGGGCTGGGTCTCTCCCTCCCCCATCCCCTCCCCCAATATCTCTCTGCCCCTATGGGTCTATGAGGCTGGGTTTCTCCCTCCCCATTCTCCCTCCATCCCCTCCCCTAATATCTCCCTGCCCCAGGCTGTGACGTGCCATGACATGTGCTGGGGCTGTGAGGTGTGCTGGGGCCAGGGCTGGCTCGAGGGTTTTTGCCGCCCCAAGTGGTGGGGAAAAAACAAGCAAACTACGATCGCAATCGGCAGCAGCTCCACTGTGCTGCCTTTTTCTTTGGTGGCAATTCGGTGGCAGGTCCTTCCCTCCAAGAGGGACCGAGGGACCCACCGCTGAATTGCTGCCGAAGAGCCCGACGTGCCGCCCCTTCCACTTGGCTGCCCCAAGCACTTGCTTGCTGAGCTGGTGCGTGGAGCCGGCCCTGGCTGGGGCTGTGACGTGCACTGGGGCTGTGATGTGCTGTGACCTGCTCACTCCCCAAGGGCAACTCACTCACTTGAAACCAGCAGGACAGAAGGTGTCACGTGTCTATGGGCGGGGTTATGCAGATAAGCTGTGGCTGGAGGCAGTAGGAAGAGCAGCGAGAGGAACCGAAGGAGCCGGGCAGAGAGAATTCTCTGCATGTGGACAGAATCCGGTGTGGGAAGTTCATGTGGGGAGCGCCTGCGCCAGAGTCACTTTGGGGCAGTGATTGCCACTGAGCTACGTAGTGACAAAAGGTGTGTGAATGGGGTGTGGTGCCTGGCTGGGAGCAGCTTGCGTGATAAGAAAAGGGGTGGGAGCAAGAGGTCCTGTCCCAGCAGGAGGCATATCCCCTGAGAGGGTGTTTTGTGGGTGCAAGTAGGTTTGGGGTGCTTCTTGCAATGACAAGGGGTGTTTGCAGCTAGAACTCTCCTAACCCCACTAGTTTTCTCTGTGTTGGGGGGGGGCAGATTCTGTGATGTCACAGTCCCTGGGGAGTGATTTGAATCATAACTCCAAAGTGCGAGAACAACTCCCCCACTCTTGCTCAGTCTCCGCTTGGGGGCTGGGCTGGGATCTCTAGGGAGGGAAGCACAGGGAAAAACAGTCTCCCCTACGGAACCCAGGAGTCCTGGATCCCAGTCCCCCTGCTCTAGACCCTTTCTACTTCCAGAGCCAAGGATAGAACCCAGGGGTCCTGGTGCCCAGCCCCCTCCCAGCTCTGACCACTAAACCCCACTGCCCTCCCAGGATGGGGTCACTGGGTCCGTGTCTCAGCTCTGCTAAGGGCCTTGACTGATGTTCCCAAAGTGCTTCCTTCTGAATCTAGCTGACGAAGTGGGGATTCACCCACAAAAGCTCATGCTCCAATACGTCTGTTGGTCTATAAGGTGCCACAGGACTCTTTGCTGCTTTTACAGATCCTGCACATCTGCCCACGCTGCCCCGTCACTGCCCACCCCGTGTGGGGGCACCAGCACTGCCGAGTCGTGATGGGAAATTGTCCAAGCTGGCCCAGGAGAGACGTGTGTGTCCCTGCTGCCCTCTGCTGGAGGGGCTGAGCCCTGCTCTGTGTGTGTGTGAGTCTGTGACACTGTTTGTATCAGTGTGTTGCTGGGCTAACCAGTAAGAAATGGCTTGGCAGGATTTTGTACTCTGCAGCAAGTGACACACACACACACAAAGGGACTCACACAATCCCAACAACACTCATACACAACACACTCAGAGGGACATGCTAGCCCAACCCCCAAAGAGAGAAACAATCAAACCCCCCAGCCACACTCACAATCACCCCCCTACACACACTATAATATTCACAATTGTGCTCAGAGACACAACCGCACGCAGTTCACTCCCACTGCTCCAAATACAAGGACCTCCTGCCCCACACAGCTGGACAGCTACGAATGAGAATGATCCCCTCATGCTGGATCATCTGCCTAGCCCCCTCTCCCTCTCAGGGCACGCTGTGTGGCGTGGCTGGGGATTGTGCAATGGCCCAGCACCAGGCAACACAGAATGGACACCACACGCCCTGCCCCGCCTCACCTGAGCTGCTCTCCAGGTGCATTGAAGACCAGCACCCCACACCTTGGCACTCCTGCCCCACAGGGGGTGAGCTGAAGCCCCTGCCACACTCTGCAGAGGGGAGAAGGGTCAGGCCACCCAGCCGTTGTAAGATGGGCAAATCACCATCGGGGTTGACAATATGGGGGCTGTGACATACAGAGAAACGGTTGTAGCACTGGCAGAGGGCAGCAGAGCATGCACATACACACAATTGCAAACAAACACATGCATGAATCCAGCCACACACACACAATTGCTAATATACACAATCACCCGCACAAATCCAGCCAACACCAACACAAGCCTGGGAGCCAGGGGAGCAGAGCAGTCTGGGGCTGGGTCACTCCACTTCCCACAGGAAGTAGCCAGCACCCCTGGTCCCACGGTGGCCTGAGGCCAGCCCCCTTCTGCTTCCCCCCATGGAGGACTGGGGCCCCAGCCTGCTCAGCTCCCCTGGCTCCTAAGCTTGAGGGGAGGGAGGAAACCACCCCACAGCACTCGCCGGCAGCATGGCTGGGAGCCAGGGGAGTGGACCAGGCTGGGGCTGGGTCACCCCACTTACCATGCAGTGAGTGCGGGGAGGGGCTGGGGCGGAGCAGGGGCCGGGGCTATGGGGAAAAGCTGGGCAGTCCCCACTGCAGCATCTCCCCACCTCAGCTCACCTCCGCTCCACCTTCTCCCCTGAGTACGCCAGCACTGCTTCACTTCTCCTGCCTCCCAGGCTTGCTGTGCCAATCAGCTTTTTAGTGTGGCAAGCCTGGGAGGGGAGGAGAATTAGAGTAGGGGCGGCGAGCTCAGGGTAGAAGACGGAGCAGAGGTGAACTGGGCAGGGAGCAGTTCCCCTGCACACACACCCTTCCATTACTTGCTGCAGGCAGACCTCTCCCTGCGCACCCCCTCCAGACCCCTGCCCCTCACCTCCTCTCCACTGCCTCCCCTGAGCGCACTTTTTGGTTCCCCCAACCACTTGGCACCCTAGGCTGCCGACTAGTTCTCCTAGTGGTTGCACCGGCCCTGGTCACTACCTATCAGCAGGATTCGTCCTCCTCCTCCTCTGTGAGATTAAATCTCCACACCTAGACAGCTGGTCCATCTGCTGCACCACAATCCCGCATGCCTGAGCCTCCCTGCCAAAGCCCTGCACCCGGCTCCAGAGAATTAAGTCTCACTGGGAACTCCACTTCTTGTGCCCAGAGAGTCTCGGCCCCCCTCAGTAACTGACTTGAGAAACACAGTGTCTTCAAAAGCAGCAAAGAATCGTGTGGCACCTTATAGACTAACAGACGTACTGGAGCATGAGCTTTTGTGGGTGAATCCCCACTTTGTTGGATGCATCAGTGTCTGCCTTTTCCAAAGAAGTGCCTGGAGGGCCTTTGCTCATGTGAACACATGGCCTAATGGATAAGGCATCTGACTTCAAATCCGCTGATTGAGGGATCGAGCCCTTTCATAGTTGTGCTTGTGCACTTTAACCATTGTGCTGAAAGTCCTGCTCCCTTCAGGGCTGGAACCTCTTCTTGGCTGCTCTGGCTTCAGCTAGAGCCCTAGGAAGGAGTTGGGGGGTGGGTGTCACAAAGGCTGGGGCAGGAGCCCCTGTTGCTTTCATGTCTAGTCTTTGCCCTTCCTGACTTGCCAAAGAAAATGGGCGGCTGCCCGGGCTAGTATGTAGAGCAGTTTCCCTCTTCCAAATGTGCGCGTGTCCCTGTGCTTGAGGGGGTTTGTTAAATAGCACCTTGGGAGCCTGGGTTTTCTCTGCTTCTCGCCAGCTGGGGAAAAGCCTCTTGGGGTAAAATCTCCTGCCCCACTGCAAAACTGAGCACCTTGAGTGGGAACGGTAAGAGGCCCCACCACGGGGGCTGGCCCTGCCTTCCTATCATCTCCTGATGTTGGCCACAGAGCATCAGCAGCCGCCCCGCATGCTGGTCTGCGGGTCGCCTTCAGTGGGTGTTTGGCATGGCAGGGAGCAGGCTGGCCAGGAGTCTTTGTTGCTGTCTGCTGGCCACACATAGGCATGGTCCTCCCCTCTCCTGAACTGCCAGAGTTAGTCTGTGTTTGAAAGCAGAGACACAGGAGACTCAAGACAAGAGGGTGAGAAAGACTGAGAAAGAACCTATGAAGACAGCACACACTACAGGGACACTGCTTGGTTAAGGGATGTGGAGGCACAAAATCGCCCCATTTTTCCAGGAGCCCTACGCAGCTGCGTACTGCTCCAGTGGCCAGCCCGATCCCCGGGCAGGATGAGTCAGCCAGTATAGCTTCCCCTGCTCTGCCTCTTCCCCGAAGCTCCCACCCCTGCTCGGCCCCCATGCCGCCTCTTCCCACCCCTGCTCCACTCCATTCCTCCCCCTACTCCACCTCTTCCCCTGAGCTACATCCCAAGGGACTGCAGGAGGGATCAGGCTCATCCTGCACTCACCGGGCGCTGGGAAGTGGAACGACCTGGCCCCAGCCTGCTCTGCTCTACCAGCTCCCAGCCATGCCACTGGTGAGTGCTGGCGGGCATTTCCACCCACCCCCCAAGTTCCAAGGCTGAGGGCAGAGTGCAGCAGGCTGGGGCCGGATCATGCCACTTCCCGCCGCCCTGTGAGTGTGGGGTCGGGCCTGCCCTGCAATTACCGGGCTGCAGGAAGTGGAGTGACCTGGCCCCAGCCTGCTTCGCTCTGCCAGCTCGGGCTGGGGGACGGGGGTGCTGTGTAGGGATCCAAAATGTCTAGGGACAACCCTGAATAGATCTTTTTTCCACAGGGACCGATGGCTGTTAGAACAGAGATATTCAGGCTGCCTATACAGGCCTAGACTTCAAGAACTTAGGTGTATTTTTATCACTTAGCCAGTGACAGGGGTATAAAACAAAAAACCAAAATCCCAGTCTGCCTGTGTCTGGGCCTTCTCTCCCTAGGAGAGTCTGAGCCCTTGTTTGTAGGCTAAGGCCTTTGGCTAAGCAGGAGGGGCAGCCATACGCTGTGAAGCGAACGGTCACGTCCTCACCTCCCAAACCCGTCACACTGAACTAAGGTGGGGTTGGGCTGTTAGGAAGACGATCCTGTCCCGATAGTGCCCATCACCACCAGATAAAGAAACAGATCTTAAGGAGCAAAGAGTCCTGTGGCACCTTATAGACTAACAGACATATTGGAGCATGAGCTTTCATGGGTGATTACCCACTTTGTCTGATGCATGATCTTAAGGGAGCATCTAATTTAGCAAGAAATCCCTTCTCCATGGTTGCGGTTGTGAAACCCTCATTGCTGTAGGGTTTATCTTTATGGCCCCCACTTTTCTATTGTCAATCTGTTTGGTTCTCTAATTGTTTCTGTCTGCTGCAGAATTAATTTTGCTGGGTGTAAGTTAATTAGGGGAGTGAGATGTAATTGGTTAGAGAATTCTGTTACAATAGGTTAGAATTAGTTAGTTACATTTCAGGAAAATGATTGTTTAAGTTCTAGCTGAGAATATTACTGTATAAACTGAGGTCAGAAAGGAAGTGGACAGGGAAATTGGACTCATGCTTGCTAATGTCGGGGGATGGGAATAGGGAATGGGGAACAGGGACACAGGCAAGGCTCTGCAGTGTCGGAGCTGGTAAGGGGGATGTGAGGTAAAAACTCTGCAGTGTCAGAGCTCATAGACTTTAAGGTCAGAAGGGACCAATATGATCATCTAGTCCAACCTCCTGTACAACGCAGGCCACAGACTCTCACCCACCCACTCCTGTAACAAACCCCTGACCTATGTCTGAACTATTGAAGTCCTCAACTCGTTGTTTAAAGACTTCAAGGTGCAGAAAATCCTCCAGCAAGTGATCCGTGCCCAATGCTGCAGAGGAAGGTGAAAACCCCCCAGGGTCTCTGCCAATCTGCCCTGGAGGAAAATTCCTTCCTGACCCCAAATATGGTGATCTGCTAAACCCTGAGCATGTGGGCAAGACTCACCAGCCAGCACCCAGGAAAGAATTGTCTGTAGGGATGTGGGCTAAACGCTCTGTGGTGTCAGACCTGGGAAGGGAACACTGGGCAACAGACTCTGTCTGTGTATAGAGATAAGCCTGACGGGCTTTGAAATCTGCTTGCTTGGAAACAAACCCCAGTAAACATCCCTTTGTCTGCACTTTGGACTTCTGGTCTTTTGCTGCTTGCTGTCTGCATGACAAAAGCCAGGGAAGTGGAAGGGAAAGCCCTCTAACAATGACTCCTTGCTCCTCTCCCTCCAGGCTCAGGGATGGGCAGGACTCCAGGCTCTGCTTGAGGGATCCTGGCACAGGGGCTGGTGGGGGAGAAAGGATTGTAGATTCTGGCCTGCACTCTGGAGAGGAGGTAATAAGTGAAGGGGGCATTTTTAATTCCTACGCTGCTTTAATGTCCCCAGGGCTAGAATTCGACATTCCACAGGGCCAAATGAGGGGGTGAAGCTTTTTGGTTAATGAAAGCCAGTGCTCCAGGTGAGGTTTGAACTCATAACCTCAGCATAACTCCTCTCAGCACTGCCCTGTAAATACTGTGCGCTAACAAATTGTGCCACTGGAGCACTAGCTTCTCAGTCCCTTAGGTTGATAAAGACAAGGAGTCACCCTAAAACATTCTCAGTGGGGTTAAGAGCCGGTATCAACAAGCATTGTACTTGGTGGTGATGCTAGCACACGGTGCCCAAGGCAAGCAACAGCGGGGTTCGTTGCCCAGAGTGCGTAGCGCCAATAAACACACCAGGGTGGAGAAGCAAACAACCAAGTTTATTTGAGCTCAAATAAGGTGCAAGGGAGAAATAACAATCTCAGATCCTGCACCCCTAAAACATGCAGTTTCTTCCTTTTATATCCCAGTTGTTTACTACAAAACTTTTTCTTGCTGACTAGCTGATCTCTCACTCCCCCCTCCTTTCCCATCCAGCTGCAGGATCTTTTCTCATTCAATCTTTTGTCTTCCCCCTTCCTCCCCCCTCTCCACTGCTGAGACATGTATACAGTATTCAAAAACGACCTTGAGCTCGCTTCAGCGTGTTACAGCAGAAAATTGGCTGTTACAACCAAAAACTAAATGCTAACACTACATTTTTGCAGCTATTAGTACATTAGGTTACACTAGGTTACACAAAGTGTTTAACATGGAGGAACAATGGTTCATTGAGGCCTGAGCAGGAGGGCTTCATCAGCACTCATGATCGTCCACCCTCCCGAGCTACCGAGATTTATGCCTAGTGACACCAACAACTCCCTCCTTTGAGAATACTCAACAAACTTTTGGCTGAGTGTTCTCACATTCAAAGGATAACACGCGATTAAGCTCTAAGGAGCTGGAGTGCTTTACAGCAAGCAAGCAAGAGAAGAGTAATGATACACAACACCACACCAGTGAGCAGGAGGCGAACAATGCCTTCCCCTAGTTTCCCCAGGTTGAGTAACCAGCCCCAGAGGGAATCAGAAATAGTGGGTTCCCTTTCCTCGGCTTTCCACTGTTCAAAAGTCTGTTCAGCTGACATGATGTGCTTGTTAATATCGTGTGCGTTTTCTGGGACATAAGTACAGCATTCATCCCCTATAAGGGCACACACCCCGCCCTGTGAAGCCACACTTCCACCCAGAAAGTGTCCAAGTATGTCTCCATAATCACAGATCAGATGGTATTCCTGATGCATCTGTAAGGGCAGTGGGCCAAGTCTCGTACTCAAGATCACTTCAAATGGCCATCAGCTGGTCATTCAGGAAATCCTGAATTCCTACACATACTAGATCCCACTGCAATGCCTTCCCAGCCTCAGTGATATTCAATACCATCTTTCTTTGGTGTAGTACTATAATACACCGTTATTTAACTATTCTCAGGTACTGTCAAAAGGCATTAACATTAATAGCATAGGAGGGGGTTACATTATTAGTCACTGGAATGATTTCAATACGGGTAAAATTTCTAGTGGCAGAACAAACTCTTCGGGTACTTGTTATTTAAAATCCAATTAGAGAGAGCAATACATGCTGAAGGATTTATCCAGAACACAGGGCACAGCCTGTAGAATAAACCCCCAAACCCAATCAATACCACATTTCCAAGCATGGGTTCCACAAATGTCCTCCGGTCAGTGTATAATTCTTTGTTTCTTCACCAGGGTCAGTTCTTAATGTCCTTTCTAGTCAGGAATTCCTGGACTTTGGCAATTTCAGTGGAGCGAGTGTTTCTATTTCTTTCCCAAAAACAGTCGTGCTGCAGCATCCTGCAGGGGAGAAGTTACCAGCACATCACCCTGTAATGGTTTTGCTTTTTCAAAAAAAATTCAAAGGCACAATAGATCTGTCAGTGAACAAGGGAGAGGTTACTAGCACTTCACCTTGTACTTTTTCCCTGCTGTCCAGAAGGCACAGTGGAGCTACAAGGCGAAATAGGCTGATCTTCAGAAGGAGAATTCTCCCAATGTGGAGGGGTCTTTTTGCAGTGAGAATCATGGGTACAGGCAGTCAGTCTTCGGCACTTCACAGTGGTGTTGGTAGTCGTCAGGACTTAATAAGGGCCTTTCCAGCATGGAGCCAAGGCAGTCTTTCGTTGGTGGACATTTACATCAATCCAGTTTCCTGATTCCAAGGAGTGGCAGGGCTGCTAGGGTCTTTGGGTAGCGCTTCTTTACCTGTGAGAAAAGAAACCTAACACATTTCATTAGTGCCTGGCAGTGTTTTGCAAACCTTATAGCTGCATGGGCAAATTCAAGCCCTCCTTTTCCTGGTTGTTAGCCAAGTCTTAACTGTGAGCAGTGTCCTTGAATGGAGTCAGTGTTTTATCTATAGCCTAAGCTTGCTAGCTAATTCTTTTTTTCCAGTTATCTCATTCTGTTCTTTTTCCTTTTCCCCTTTTTGGCTTCTTTTAACCTACAAAGGAAACTTCCACTTTTCACTTATACACCTTTTTCCAACAATGAACACATAAATATTGCCATTATACAGTACATTAGTCTTATTATTTAATGAATGTATGCCACATATACCCCTCCACTAAAATAACCTTATTACAGAGCTTTGGAGCAACAAGCCAGGACAAGCACACCCACTTTGAGGAGTTCACTTAATACAACCTCGAGTCCAATAGCTTCCCACCATCCCCAGCCCTTTGGCTAGAAATCTCAGGTAGCCAGAAGGATCCCATGTACAATGTGGGGAGTGGGTTAACTTTTCATGTCTTTGCTTTCAAAGACTGTTGGTATGCAAATTTTAATAACAATTTTTAATTAAAAGATTTGGCCAATGAAGATCCCTTTTCTTACTTAAGGAAATGTATTAGACTTTAGTATATCACATTCTCCTGATTCCAAACCAGACCATCCCACAAAAACACCAAACACAACAACTCCGGCCACGAGACAAACACCACAAGACAGAACACAAAACACAAAACACAATTCCCATTGTGCCAGTAAATGCATGGTACGTTAATGCTGTTCAGCTGGCATCAGTTTTCTCTGATTATCTGAAAGATAAAAAAAGACCAGAGGTCTACCCCTTCTGGGCAGACAATCATTGCTTAAAATATACAAATACCCTTGTTGATTTCAGGCAAAACAGAGGAATTCCCCATTTTTTTTTTTTGGTATGTGTTTCATAGGCAGCCCAGGTTTCAGTGGCTCCTACCTTATCAGTTAGATAATTTGCATTAATACAGATGCTTTCTGGCTTGCTTTTTACTTTTAACTCCTGCTTTCAAACACTGAAAGAAAACATCACCACTTATAGTGCCCTTAGAGCGTAATAAAATTTCAATTACAAAGCACTGTCTACATTCTTCAGTTAATTCAACTAAATTGTTCATAGCCAAATGATTGCAATCCAATAATTTCTTTGCCTGAATTTATTAACAAACATTTCAAAGACATCAAGAACTTTCCTCTTTAGCATTTTTACAAAGTTCAACTACTGTTCCCTCCTGCAACTACAGAGTTAACTTCTCACTCTCCCTTAAATCACTTGCTTGTCTCCCAACAGCCACTTTTATCAACTCAAATCACCATTCCAAGTAAGTCCTGGGTATTTGAAATCCCCATGCTTACACTTATTGACTCCTTCCTTCCACTACACCCTCAAAGTATTTCAACCTGTTTTCCAGTCTCTCTGTCTGTTGCCTGCCCGCCTGGGCCCGATCCTGCCTTACTCGCTGAACCGTCCCTTCCATGGGCACCAACTTGTTCCACTACCAGTTTAGCTAGGAGGGTAGGTTTCTCAACTAGCCCCCACTCCTCCTGGTCTCTTCCCTTAAACATTCTTACTCACAAGACTACTCGAGTCCTTCCACGTGAGGCTTACCACCTAGACAAAAACACATGGCCCATTGGGCAAAGGCCATTTATTTAACATATAATCCAAACCCCTTTAGAGGGTTTACCCAGAGACCCACCCATCTGTCTGCTGACATTTAAACAGAAAAGAGAATTACACAAAGAGCAGAGGGAATTACAGTTTAAGCCAGGTTTTCCCACTTCTATACACTGACCGCTACAGGGGACGGGACAGAAGGATCTCAATTCGACCTCAGAGCTTCCTCGCACGCATGGCTTCCACTTAGAGGAATTACGAACGAGAGGTTCAGTTCCGCCCACACTCCTAACGCCCAAATGAACAGAGCAGAAAAACAACAGTAACCGGTTAAACAGACCAGAACCAGAACCAGATAGCGTTTCCTTATACTATTAGGGCTCACTTTTAATCATGCTTTTCTCAACATATAACACCAACAGTACCAAGCAAAGGAAACATAAAATAACAAGGGTAAAACAAATAGATGGTGCAAATTCTGCAGGGCTCCCCCTTCTTAATTGCTCACCAAACTGTAACAAATTTCTGTTACCAATCTATCCCTCGTGTCAGGTGATCAGGCTGACACTACAGGATCATTGGGAGAAGATAAAGAAAACACACCATATAACTGAATTTTAAAGCTTCATTAGTCAGGAAAAACATTAATGCCCCAAGCCCTAAGCCCCTTTCATACTCACACACATATGTCCAGACTGGCCACTTCTGTGTATAATGTTCAGAGAAGGGGGAGAGGTGGACGGGAGTTTATCCTGTATACAGCTTGTCCAGAATTTCCAACATGCTTCCACTCTTGAGAGGGCTGTTCTCTTACACCCTGGAATCTCCTGCAGCGTCTCTTTCAGAGATTCCAGTCCAGGTCAGCTGCCTGTGGCTTCTTTGGTGTCACCAAGCCACACTGGCTCCGGGGTCACAAAGGCATACTGTTGGATCTTACTGGACAGTTAAGCTTTGCAAATGTAATCTCAGTTCTGTAACTTGTATTGCCTTTGGTTCACCTCTGTCAATTTTCCTTTTTCAACAGCAGCTGGGGCCAAAAGCAGTTTTTCCTTGTACTTAGCATAGTCTGCGTTGATTCTTGACCTTGAACGCAGAGCAACTTTCTTTTTATCCCTGGGCCAAGCTGAATTTCAAATTAACCTGTTCCTTTCCTCAATAGACAAATTTGCTCACGCTGTGTCAGGGCTTTTTGGTGATTAAATGCTCCTCTTAGATGTATGATGTTATCTAGATTGAAGTACCTTCTAGTGGGCATTGTTTAGATGTAAATATTCCAATTCTCTAAATACCTGCAGGTTGTTGAACAATAATGTACATACATGTAATATGCGGGGGTACCCTTAGGGAGTGAGGTGGAATGTTTAGACTTCCCCCCTCCCATTTGCCACTTACACACACAGGGAGGGTGCCCTCTCTGCGCTAGCGGCTCATAAACTAAGGATTTTTCCCTACAGGGTACTCGCACAGGAGAGGCTAACGAGGATGGCCACGACCCTCCTACGCCTCCCTTCAGCAAAGAGCGTCGGCTAGTCTCTGGGAGATGGTGCCGCTTACTCTATTTGCATCCAGTGAGATGATCAGAATGTCAATAGCCCACACGGAAAGGAAAAGGGAAGGGAAGATGGGTACACACACTCCTAGACCCAGGTAGCTTCCTCACTGGACGATGCCAGGCCGAGTCAGCCCACCATGAGTCAGACCTCCTAAAGATCCACTAGTTACCGGGCTTGCGTTAGAGTAGTCCTGGTCATGAGCTTTTGCTTCACAGGGTACTCTGGGCGTCTTCCGGTAACAGTCACTCACACTGGCCCCCAGTACCATTCTGCATCTGATCTTGCTTTCCCTTTTTTTCAGTTTATGCTTAGTCATCGGATCCGAACCAAACACCTTCCAATTCACTAGAATGCATTCTAAGAGTGTACACTGTACCTGGCAACCCATACCATGCCCTTGACCCATTATATGACGCTCTATTGTCTAATGGGAATTACAACGACTGGACGTCCCCAGCATCGGGGAAAAGTCCACACTACTAGACTGTTCCTACCTTATCCAAGGGACCGGTTCCTCACTGTCGCCCACAGCCAAAGTCCAGACCACTGGACTATTCTTACCTTATCCAAGGGACCGGTTCCTCACTGTCGCCCACAACTGCTTCTCCACTACTCGAGCACGTTGCACCTTTGCGCCCTCCGGGGTCAGTCGAACTGCATTTCCGACAAGCCCCTGGTGAAGTCACTGGTGTTCACTGGGCGTCGGGTCATCGCCACGATCTGTTGACCACCAGGAGGGACCCAGGCAAGGCAAATTTTAGCCTCGAGTCCACCCAGGGATGCCAAGAACTGTGCCGGCATAGATAGTGCCCGAGGCCAACCAACAGCAGTTCGTGGCCCGGTGTGCTCGGCTCGAATAAACACACCAGGGTGGAGAAGCAAAACACAAGTTTATTTGAGCTCAAATAAGGTGCAAGGGAGAATACAATCTCAAATCCTGCACACACATACAAGCGGCTTTTCCCTTTTTAAATTCTTTTTTCTTTCCCCCCCCTTCCTTTTCCTGTAGCAATTATTTAAGCGCAGGTTCATTAAGTAATCTTGTCTGCGGCAGCTCATTAGTAAGTTTTCCTTCTGCAAGTTATCTTGTCCTTCAACACGGAGGCCTTATCACTACTGCTTTAGACAAGTTTGACCTGTGCTGCAACTGAGAGCTTTCTAGGTCGAGTGGAGTTCAACATGGAGGGGCTTTGGTTCTCTTTGACCTAGAACAGGAGGGCTTCATCAACACTCATGGCCTTCCACCCACCTGAGTTACCTAGGGTTATGCCTAGTGACACCAACACTCCCTAGCTCTGAGAGGGAACTGGGGAGCGGCCCTTCCTATGGAGGCGGGGCGCTGGGTTCCTTCCCCACCTCTGCAAGGGAAATGGAGAGCAGCTATTCCTGCGGGGGCAGGGCGCTGCCTTCCCTCCCCAGCTCCGCGAGGGAACTGGGGAGCAGCCATTCCTGCAGGGGAGGGGTGCTGGGTTCCCTCCCCAGTCCTGCCAGGGGACTGGGAAGAGGATGTTCCTGCGGGGACGGGGCGCTGCATTCCCTCCCCGGCTCTGTGAGGGGACTGGGGAGCGGCCATTCCTGCAGGGGTGGGGTGCTGCCTTCCCTGCGCAGCTCTGTGAAGGGACAGGAGAGCAGCTGTTCCTGCAGGGTCGGGTAGCTGGGTTCCCTCCCCAGCTCTGCCAGGGGACTGGATAGTGGCCATTCCTGCGGGGGCAGGGCATTTCCTTCCCTCCCAAGCTCTGTGAGGGGACTGGGGAGTAGCCGTTTCTGGGGGGCTGGGGCGCTGCCTTCCAGCCCCAGCTCTGCAAGGGGACTGGGGAGCGGCGTTCCAGTGGGGGCAGGGCGCTTCCTTCCCTTCCCAGTTCTGCCAGGGGACTGGAGAGAGGCCGTTCATACGGGGGCGGGGCACTGCGTTCCCTCCTCAGCTCTGCCAGGGGACAGGGGATCGGCCATTCCTGCGGGGGTGGGGCGCTGGGTTACCTTCCCATCTCTGCCAGGGGACTGGGGAGCGGCCGTTCAGGTGGGGGCAGGGTGCTGACTTCCCTCCCCAGCTCTGCAATGGGACTGGGGGGCAGCCATTTGTGTGGGGGTGAGGCGCTGGGTTCCCTCTCCAGCTCTGTGCGGGAACTGGGGAGCGGCTGCTCCTGAGGGGGTGGGGCGCTGTCTTCCCTTCCCAGCTCTGTGAGGGGACTGGGCAGAGGCCGTTCCTGAGGGGATGAGGCACTGGGTTCCCTTTTCACCTATGCCAGGGGACTGGGAAGCGACCCTTCAAGCAGGGGCAGGGCATTGCCTTCCCTCCCCAGCTCTGCCAGGGGACTGGGGAGCGGTCGTTCAAGCAGGGGTGGGGCGCAGGGTTCCCTCCCCAGCTCTGTGAGGGGCCTGGGCATCGGTCGTTCCTGCGGGGGCAGGGCGCTGGGTTCCCTCCCCAGCTCTGACAGAGGACTGGGGAGCATCCGTTCCTGTGGGGGTAGGGCGCTGCCTTCCCTCCCCAGCTCTGCCAGAGGACGGGGGGGCGGCCATTCTTGCGGGGCCAGGGTGCTGCCTTCCCTCCCAAGCTCTGTGATGGGACTGGGGCATGGACATTCCTGCGGGGGCAGGGTGCTGTGTTCACTTCCTAGCTCTGCCAGGGGACTGGGGAGCGACCGTTCCTTTGAGGGGCGGAGCGCTGCCTCCCCTTCCCAGCTCTGTGAGGGGACTGGGGAGCCGCCGTTCCAGAGGGTGCGGGGCGCTGGGTTCCCTCCCCAGTTCTACCAGGGGACTAGGGGGCGGCCGTTCCTGTGGGGGAGGGGTGCTGGGTTCCCTCCCCAGCTCTTGGTGGGGCCTGGGGAGTGCCTGTTCGAGTGGGGGCTGGGCGCTGGGTTCCCTCCCCAGCTCTACCAGGGGACTGGGGGTCGGCCGTTCCTGCGGGGGCAGGGCACTGCCTTCCGCCCCCAGCTCTGCCAGGGGACTGGGAGCAGTCGTTCCTGTGGGGGCGGGGCGCTGGGTTCCCTCCCCAGCTCTTGGTGGGGCCTGGGGAGTGCCTGTTCGAGCGGGGGCTGGGCGCTGGGTTCCCTCGCCAGCACTGGGAGGGGACAGGGGAGTGGCCGTTCGAGAGGGGGAGGGGCGCTGTGTTCCCAACTCAACTCTGGGAGGCGACAGAGGAGGGGCAGTTCCATCGGGGGTGGGGCGGTGGCTTTCCTTCCCAGCTCTTGGAGGGGCCTGGGGAGTGGCGTGTCCAGCGGGGGCGTGGTGCTGGGTTCCCTCCCCAGCTCTACCAGGGGACTGGGGGGCGGCCGTTCCTGCGGGGGCAGGGCACTGCCTTCCGCCCCCAGCTCTGCCAGGGGACTGGGAGCAGTCGTTCCTGCGGGGGCAGGGCGCTGGGTTCCCACCCCAGCTCTTGGTGGGGCCTGGGGAGTGCCTGTTCGAGTGGGGGCTGGGTGCTGGGTTCCCTCGCCAGCATTGGGAGGGGACAGGGGAGTGGCCGTTTGAGAGGGGGAGGGGCGCTGTGTTCCCGACTCAACTCTGGGAGGCGACAGGGGAGGGGCAGTTCCATCGGGGGCGGGGCGGTGGCTTTCTTTCCCAGCTCTGGGAGGGGCTTGGTGAGTGGCGGGTCCAGCGGGGGCGGGACGCTGGCTTCCCCCCTGTCATAAACAGATGTTTAAGGGTTAATGTCTCTTTTACCTGTAAAGGGTTAAAAAGCTCAGTGAACCTGGCTGACACCTGACCAGAGGACCAATTGAGGGTCAAGATACTTTCAAATCTCGATGGAGGAAAGTCTTTGTTGTGCTATTTGTTTTGTTCTTTTTTTACTCTTGGGGCTAAGAGGGACCAGACGTACAACCAGGTTTTCTCCAATCTTTCTGAATCAGTCTCTCATGTTTCAAAATAGAAAGTATAGCCAGGAAACGTGGATTAGTCTTATGTTTGTTTTCTTAGCTTGTAAATGTGTCTTTTGGGCTGGAAGGATTTTTACCTCTGTTTGCTGTAACATTGAATCTCAGACTAAGTCCGGGGGAGGTCTCTCTAAGCTATATAAATCTGAATACCCTGTAAAACATTTTAAATCCTGATTTTACAGAGCTAATTTTTACCTTTTCTTTCTTTAATTAAAAACTTTCTTTTTTAAGAACCTGATTGATTTTTTTCCTTGTTTTAAGACCCAAAGGCATTGGGTCTGAACGCACCAGAGATTGGTGGGGGAAAAAGGAGGGGAGGGAAGCTTAATTCCTCTGTTTTAAGATCCAAAGAGTTTGGATCAGTGTAGCCTCTCAGGGTAACCCAGGGAGGGGAAAGTCTGGGGTGAAAAAGAAGTGGGGGGGAAGGCTAATTTCTCCTTGTTTTCAGATCCAAGGGGTTTGGGTCTTGGGTTTCCCAGGGAAGGTTTTGGGGGAACAGGAAGTGTGCCAAACCCTATATTTTTGGCTGGTGACAGCGTACCAAATTTAAGCTGGTAATTAAGATTAAAAGTGATCATGCAGGTCCCCACTTTTTGGACGCTAAAGTTCAAAGTGGGGAAAGAACCTTCGTACCCCCCCAGAATGGACCTTGCCTGGGTAGACTCGCTGTGGGAAGCGCACGGAGGGTCAGAGGATGCTGAATGCTCCAAGGAGAGACCCAGGAGGTGAAGACGTGTGAGCTTCTTGCCCTAAAAAAGTCTGCTCCAAGGGAGAGGAGGCTCCTCAAAGTCCTGACTGGATTGGTGGGGAGCAGTTCCAGAGCATCGCCCGGTGACTCCATGACAACTGGTGGCAGAGGTGGGATGTACTGCACCCCGTGAATGGTGCTGCTTGCAGTAAGTGACTGGAGAGCAGTGAAACAAAGGAGGGATAATGAGAACCAGGCGTGCTGAAGGCTCAGAGAGGGACGGTTTCAGGGAGCGGTTAACCTCTGGGAGTGTGTGACCAGTAAGAAGGACTGTTGGAGTAACAGGGTCCCCCTGAGGAGTGCAGCGGACAGTCTCAGGGGCAGAGGAGCTTGCCGCTCGACCCTGGGAGAGAGGATATTTGCAGTAGCAGGGTCCCCCTGGGGATTGCAGGAGCAGTTCCAGAGGTGGAGGAGGCTGCAGCTCGACCCTGGCAAAGAGGTGGTGACCACGAGAAGGGCTGGCACACCAGGGGTTCTTCCTGGAAACCATGGGGGAGCCAAGAGCACACAGGCTTGTGAGTCCCAGAGCCACTTGGGAACGGTAAGGTAATGGCCTATCACCATCTCCTTGAGAAGGACATTGTGATCCTGTGCACAAAGAGAGGGTTACGGGCGGGGAAGTTCACCAAGGCACAGTTAATTGTGCAGTTGGAGGAGGAGGATCCCTCTGAGCAGCAGATTCCTGACCCAGATGGGGCTACAAGAGGATCTGGGAGCAGCTGGAGCAGCAGCCAGACATCCCCGAGAGTCTGGTCTCCAACCAGATGAGAGTTTTCAGGATTGGGTTCCCCATCAGGGGATCGGAGACGGATGGGATGGGAGCAGAGTCTGAGAGAGCAAGAGGACCGTGAGAGAGAGCAAGATCCCAAGGAAAAGCTGCAGGAGAAACAGCAGCAGCATGAACTGTGGATGGTGGAGTGGATAGACATAGGGGGCTGCCCAAGGGTCAGTGAGGAGACATGCCTGGGATGGTGAGACCCTATGACAGAGAGAATTGTGGTGGTGCAGCCGCAGATGCTGAAGGGCTGTGGACCTGGGTGAAGGTCCCCAGGGTGAAGCCCCTCGTCCTGCCTGTGGCCCAGATCCCTGTGCAGACACAGGAGGAGTCGGGCTGGCTGGTCGTTGGGGTTCTCCACGATATCGGCTGGGAGGCCCTGTTGGAGGGTGACTGTGTCTCTTTGGGACAGGATCCAGGCCCTGCTCCTGTAATGGCCGAGGGTTTGAATTCAAATCCAGGGAACCAATTGGCTAGGATGGAAATGGTCAGTGAAAATGCAAATGACCTGGCTGGCAGGGGGGAGGGGCTGCTGGGCTCAGGGTACCTGCCTACCTGTAACCAGCCCCTTGGGGCTGAGTGGGAGGGAGAGATGTTCTGCGAGAGGACTGGGCCATGGCTGTTCCTGCAGAGGCGGGGCGCTGGGTTCCCTCCCCAGCTCTGTGAGGGGACTGGGTAGCGGCTGTTCCTGCAGGGGCGAGGCACTCCTTCCCTCCCCACCTCCGCCTGGGGACTGGGGAGTGGCTTATCGTTCGGGGTTGGGGTGCTGCCTCCCCTTCACAGCTCTGCTAGGGTACTGGGATGTGGTCTTTCCTGCGGGGCAGGACCCTGGGTTCCCTTCCCAGCTCTGCAAGGGGCCTGGGGAGCAGCCGTTCCAGCGGCGGAGGGGCGATGCCTTCCCTCCCCAGCTCCGCCAGGAGACTGGGGAGCGGCCGTTCCTGCGGGGGCGAGGCACTGCCTTCTCTCCCCAGCTCTGCCAGGAGACTGGGGAGCGGCCGTTCCTGTGGAAGTGGGGCTCTGAATTCCCTCTCCAGCTCTGGAAGAGGACTTTGGAGTGGCCATGCCAGCGGAGGCGGTGCGCTGGACTCCCTCCCCACCTCTGCGAGGGGACTGGGGGGCTGCAATACCAGCAGGGGTGGGATGCTGGTTTCGCTCCCTAGCTCTGCCAGGGGACAGAGGAGCAGATATTCCTGTGGGGGAGGGGCTCTGGGTTCCCTCCCCACTCTACGAGGGAACTGAGCAGCAGCCGTTCCAGCAGGGGTAGGGCACTGGGTTCCCTCCCCAGCTCTGTTAGGGGAATGAGGAGTTGCCGTTCCAGCGGGGTCAGGGCACTGGGTTCCCTCTCCAGCTCTGCCAGGGGACTGGGGAGTGGCTGTTCCAGCAGGGGCAGGGCACTGCCTTCCCTCCCCAGCTCTGTTAGGGGAATGGGGAGTTGCCGTTCCTGTGGGGGCGGGGCGCTGGGTTCCCTTCCTAGCTCTGCAATGCGACTGAGGAGCAGCCATTCTAGCAGGGACGGGGCAGTGGGTTCACTCCTCAGCTCTGCAAGGAGAATTGGGAGAGGCCATTCCTGCGCTGGCGGGATGCTGTATTCCCTCCCCAGCTCTGCGAGGGCACTGGGGAGCGGCCTTTCCTGCGGGGGTGGGGCGATGGGTTCCCTTCCCAGCTCTGCGAGGGAACTGGGGAGCGGCCGTTCCAGAGCGGGGGGAGAGCTGGGTTCCCTCCCCAGCTCTGTGAGGGGACTGGAGAGCGGCTGTTCCAGCGGAGGTGGGGCGCTGGGTTCCCTTCCCAGCTTGGGGAGGGAACTGTGGGGCTGCCATTCCAGCAGGGGCGGGGCTCTGGGTTCCCTCCTCAGCTCTGCTAGGAGACTGGAGAGTGGCTGTTCCTGCTGTGGCGAGGCACTGGGTTCCCTTCCCAGCTCAGCGAGGGGATTGGGGAGTGGCCTTTCCAGCAGGGGCGGGGTGCTGCCTTCCCTCCCCTGTTATACGAGGGGACTGGGGAACGGACTTTCTTGCGGGGGCAGGGCGCTGCCTTCCCTCCCCAGCTCTGCGCGGGGACTGAGAAGCTGCCGTTCCTGTGGGTGCGGGGCACTGGGTTCCCTTCCTAGCTCTGCGAGGGTACTAGGGAGTGGCTGCTCCAGTGTGGACAGGGCGCTGCCATCCCTCCTCAGCTGTGCCAGGGGACTCGGGAGTGGCCGTTCCAGTAGAGGGGGAGCTGCCTTCCCTCCCCAGCTCTGTGAGGGGACTAGCGAGTGGCCGTTCCTGTGGGGCGGAGCGCTGTGTTCCCTCCCAAGCTCTGCCAGGAAACTGGAGAGCGGCCATTCCTGCAGGGGGGGGCGCTGCCTTCCTTCCCCACCTCTTCGAGGGGACTGGGGAGTGGCCCTTCCTGTGGGGGCGGGGCGCTGGGTTCCCTTCCGAGCTTTGCGAGGGGAATGGGGAGCGGCAGTTCCAGCGGGGCCGGGGCACTGCCTTCCCTCCCCAGCTCTGCCAGGGGACTGGTCAGCGGCAGTTCAAGAGGTGGTGGGGCGCTGGGTTACCTCCCCAGCTCTGCGAGGGGACTGAGTAGCAACCGTTCCAGCGGGGGTAGGGTGCTGCCTTCTCTCCCCACCTTTTTGAGGGGACTGTGGAGCCGCCATTCCTGCGGGGGTGGGGTGCTGGGTTCTCTCCCAGCTCTGCGAAGGGAGTGGGGAGTGGCCATTGCTGTGGGGGCGGTGCGCTGGGTTCCCTCACCAGCTCTGCCAGGGGACTGGGGAGCGGCCATTGCTGCAGGGGCGGGGCTCTGCCTTCCCTCCTCAGCTCTGTGAGGGGAGCGTGGGGCCACTATTCCATAGGAGGCGGGGCCCTGCTTTCCCTATCCAGGTCTGCGAGGGGACTGGGGACTGGAAGTTCCTGCGGGGGTGGGGCGCTAGGTTGTCTCCTCAGCTCTTCGAGGGAACTGGGGACCAGTTCCAGTGGGGGTAGGGTGCTGCCTTCCCTCCCCAGCTCTGCCACGGGACTGGGCAGCGGCAGTTCATACGGGCGCGGGGCACTGGGTTCCCTCCCCGGCTCTGCGAGGGGACTGGGAAGACTCCGTTCCTGCAGGGGCTGGATGCTGCCTTTCCTCCACAGCTCTGTGAGGGGACTGAGGAGTGGCCTTTCCTACAGGACAACCGCTCCCCAGTCCCCTCGCAGAGCTGGAGAGGGAACCCAGCGCCCCACCCCTGCAGGAACGGCTGCTCCCCAGTACCTTGAGAGAGCTGCGAAGGAAAGACAGCGCCCCGCCCCCGCAGGAACTGCCACTCCACAGTCCCCTCGCAGAGCTGGGGAGGGAAGGCGGTGCCCCTCCCCCCTATAATGGCCTCTCCCCAGTCCCCTGGTAGAGCTGGGAAGGGAACCCAGCTCCTCACCGCCTCTTCAACTGACTTTCCCCAGTCCCTTCGCAGAGCTGGGGTGGGGAGGCAGTGCCCCACCTCCACAGGAACGGCCACTGCCCAGACCCCTCACAGAGCTGAGAAGGGAACCCATTGCCCTGCCCTCGCAGAATCATCTGCTGCCCAGACCCCTCGCAGAGCTGGGAAGGGATACCAGCACCCTGCCCCCACTGGAACGGCCGCTCCCTAGTCCCCTCACAGAGCTGGGAAGGGAACCCAATGCCTCACCCCCGGAGGAATGACCGTTGCCCAGTCCCCACGCAGAGCTGGGGAGGGATGGCAGTGCCCTGCCCCCGCTTGAACCTCTGCTCCTGTCAAAGTTGGACTCAGGACTCACAGGGTATGGCTACACTTGAAATTTCAAAGCGTTGCCGCGGCAGCGCTATGAAATGTGAGTGTGGTTGGAGCGCCAGCGCTTGGATAGAGCTCTCCCAGCGCTGCACGTAAACCACATCCTCTGCGGGTGTAGCTTGCAGTGCTGGTAGCTGCGCTCCGAGCGCTGCTGCACTAATTACACTGAGGCTTTACAGCGCTGTATTTTGCAGTGCTCAGGGGGGTGTTTTTTCATACCCCTGAGCACGAAAGTTGCAGCACTGTAAAGTGCCAGTGTAGCCAAGGCCACAGTTTGTCAGACCACTCTGTTTTATTAGCACAGCTCTCTGCTAATAACATCCAGATAATGTGAGCACCATGCAAGACACAAGCTATCTTATTTATACAGATAAAAGAGCGGTAATTAGACAAAGGGACAAAGAAAGCAAAACAGTAACATTCACCTGGGGCACAGCATGCATATCTATTTCCTTACTAACTCTTATCGATCTAAGGCTAATACTTCACCAATTGCCCTTAAATGGTGCAGTTGTTCTATGTTAATGTCTGTATTCCTGACACCTGGATTGCAGCATTCTAACAATTTTGCTTAAAGGTACAGACAGCATTTCTTTAATCCTTTCTATTTTCACAATATAATTCATTCTACTTTCACAATCCCTCCTTTTGGTCAAGAGCATGCCATGACCAACAATTACTGGGTTCCACAAATTAACCATTCCTTATCTCTTTGTTCATCAGCGATATTCAAAATCTTCATATTAGGGCTCCCTGAAACAACCAGTTTCCTATGCCAGAGAAACTGAACAGGTTACTTAGGCATTTCCATAAAGAACTTGGCTCTACTTGGGGAAGATATGCGATTTGTTCTAAGTGGCTAGCGCGATCTATTACTTCATTGCTATCGTCAGGTATAAACAGATAACATTGTTTTCCAATGAGAGCACAGGTCCCTCCTTTGGCTGCCAGCACTATGTCTAATGCCTGACGGTTTTGGAGGGCCACCTGTCGGATCGCCCCTGTTTCTTTGGCCAGGGCTCTTAAACTTTCTCCGGTTTTATTTGCCATTATTTTAACTACTGCTTGTAACCTCAGGAGCCTTTTTGCCTGGTCTATTACTGCCCCAAGTGGGATAAAGGAACTGCCAATAGCCTCTTCCCAGGTGTCATTACTGTTCCATATTGTGTTAAACGGACAAGGTCCTCCAGTGAGTTCTGGGGAGTTGAATGGGATAGCCAGGACAGTAACACCAGTTTGAGAATGGGCTGGGATGTGGCTGCAGACCCAGCATTTAGAAATAATAAGGGTCTGAGCTATCCAAACTTGCTGCTGGATAAAAGAATTGTCATTGTTGTGGACTCCCCAGACCTTAAGACACCAGCAGTTGAGGAACAGGCACCACCAGAGGTGCATGTTGGAGGCTGGGCCCTTCTGGTTCTGACAACCTCAACTGAGGAAAGCGGAGTCACAGTTTTATGTCCACCAGGCAGCAGGCGCTAGGCTCACTACTGCTTCTTCTTGGGCCTTACTTTAGGTTGTCGTCTGCTTCTGGCAAACCTTATGAGAACATAGATTGTAAGGTATTGCAGGCTGTTCCTCTACATCTTCTTCTGGAGTCACAATTGACTCTGCGTGGTCCTGAGGTGATGATTGGTTCACTGAGGGTGGTGCATTTTTACACGGCGAAGCATGTATCCACTCTGGGATGCCAGACAGTTTAACAGCCGTCGGGGTAGTAAGCAGTGCCTGGTGATTCTTTGATGTTATTTAAGTCTCTTTACTACTTCTTCCTTGACTCTGGCTATAACAATGGCCTTCACACCTTATCTTTTCCTGATGCATACATTCCTCATTCACACAAATAAATTGAGAATACAAACAGTAGTATTTTATATCGAGCAAAAAAGCATTGCAAATTAAACCTTGCTAAGTTTTACAATTAATAACCAAGACAATTTACATCGAGACCCAGGCCTTCAATCTTTCTCTAATTTACTTAACATAGACACAACAGAGAATCCTGTCTCTTACTACCTAAATTGTAAAACAAAGAGTTAGAGAGGGCCCAATTTGTAATGCATATGGGAAAACAGAATCTTATAGTCCCAGGGGGTCATTTCTTTCTGCTATTTAAAAAAGGTGGCTAGCCGGATGAAATCAAATTATACTTTAATTCTTATGGGACATTATAAAATCCTGCTCCTACAAATCCCCCTATTGACACTAAGATTATTAATCGCCAGTGTCACTTCCTATTTAGTCCACGTAATAGAAAATACTGAAAGGTGATTTGGGCCTGTGGCTTTAGCTTTGCATACATTTGTTTTATCCACCAGCACATTTGAAACATTTCAATTGAATACATACAGTTTAAAACCAAAAACAATTAGGGGTAGTAACATTAGTATGCCAGTAGTTGTGGGAGACCATCCAGAAAATATGTTATACCAATGGTAGGCTGTTATGTTTTTCTGCAGTGGCAATTCTTAACATGTTCCCATTTGCGTGTATAATATGAATGGTCCAGTTTTCCACATTTTTTTTTCTAGGAACTATGTTACCTTTTAACAGATGATTGGTAACTGTTTGCCATTCAATGCCAAGATTGATAGAGAACTCAACTAAACCAGTGCTTACAGTAAGCTGAGATTCTTTTGTTGTTGTTGTTGTTGTTGTGGCAAATAGTAAATATGATTATTGGTAAACACAGTACTTACAGTACATTTACATTTGTCTTCTGGTGCATTGCTAACACTGTTTAAACACTTTTCCCCAAGAATTAACACATACACATAGCCCATGATACAGTACTTTGGATTAACTGAAAGATAAAAATAACATTTTTCTACCCCTTTTGGGGTGGCATTGATTATTACTTAAAAGATTTCTTTCTTTTACAAATACCCTTGCTGATTGCAGGCAAAACAGAGGAATTACCCCCATTTTTTTGCGTTTTTTGTTCTATAGGCAGGCCAGGTTTTAATGGGTTCTACTTTTTAAGGGTTATGCGGAAAGTATTCCACTGTTTAGTTACTAAATTTATGAGGTGGTGTACCTCCAGTTTTTCCTCTTATATAGCAGACCAAGTTTGTAATGTTTTTTCCTGCTGTGTTAAGCTTTAAGTTTATTCACAGGTAATAGCTGAGAAGCATCATTACCATGTTACTTTAAAGGATTTTTCCAAAAATCATACACACTACAAGTTGTTACAGGGGTATTTACTAACATTAAAGTTATTTTAATGTTTAATATTAACAGTAACATTAGCATCAAATCTATTAAAGGTATCTTGTTATACCATGCCTTTTATGTAGGCAATTTGTTTGCTGACCAGATATTTTCTTTATTTGCAGCTGCTTTTGTGCTGGCAGTTCTCATCTTTCTTTATCAGTTAGGTAATTTGCATCAACACAGGCTTGGCTTTTGGATTCAAAGCCATCAGCAGAGCTCAGTGACTCTGTCTTAACACACAGGGATCTGAAAAATAAAACACAGTGTAGAACTGATAAATGAAATTGTTTTCAATTGTTCACTTTATTAATGTAACTTCTGTTCACCATTCACTACACTTGCCTATACTGTAACTTCTGTTCCATATTGTATTTCAAACCCCATTTTAAAACACTCACTCCATTTTGTAAAAGCTTCCTCCAACCTTCATTTTTGCAAACCCTGCTGTAATCTTATTAGTTTAGTTTAGATGTGTGAATGAGGTATGTATGAATGACGGAATCAACCTCCAGTCCCAGCCTGTCCTGATGAGATAAAGTTCAAATACCAACAGCTGAAGACCTAGACAGCAGCCCTAAACAAAGTAAGAAGCATCCACCCTAAAAAGAAAAGGACAGCAGAACAACAGAAAGAAGATCAAAGCCAGGTCCAAGGCTGAAAGTCACACCTGCAATTGATGGGTGATCAATCTAAATCCAGAGGCAGCGTGACACAGCAAGACCTATAGATTTTGAATCCAAACTAAAAGCCTATAAAAAAGAAGGGTGAGATGAGAGACTCTGGGTAACATTCTGCTGCCAACATGGAAGAACATCGGTGTCTGCCCAACAGAGATCCAGCTCAGCCTTGTGCCCAGCTTTCCTGGCCAGTTAGCTGCCACAAGCTACGAAACCAAGCTGCAAAATCAAGCCATGAACTTAAGCTATCTTCAGGACTGGTAACTGCAGCAGCTGCAGAACACCTGATGGATGTGTGTGTGTGTGTGTGAGAGTGTGTGTGTGTGTGTGTGTGTATATGTGTATAGGTAATAGGTATAATGTGTGTGTATAAGAATTAAGATATTAGTTATTAGTCATAAATTGTTATCATAATAAATGTGGCATCTTTGTCTTGTTCCCTTTAATAAGATCCTGCTGGTTTTTACTGGTCTAATATAATTGGTACAACAACAGCCTATTGCGGCTCTTTTTGGAGCCCTAATAGGATTTTAATTCAGCAGCACGTTTCATTTGCATTTTTTTTTACCCCTTTCTACAATATACACTGCACATGTCCTAGGGAAAATGCACATTCCTTCTATACTATAACTTTTTAAAAACATTAGCCATATTAATTTTTACACAAAGTGTAAATGTTTCTTTTGTTCTTACAGAGTTTTCATGTACCCTTATCAAAGTGACAGTCTGATTACACAGAGCCATTTTAAGGCTCAGTGTTTTTAACATTGCTTCTTTTTGTTTTCTGCACCTCACCTCTGCTGTTGCTTCAGAGGGTCACTGTTAATTTCTTATTCTTTCATGACAGCTCTTATCTGCTATTGTTACCAAAAAAAAACCCCAAACAAACAAAAAGACTCCAGAATCTCTACCAATTCTCCTGATTTTGACTGCCCTATTGCAGCCATGACTTGGTCTTTGTTTAAAAACATTTTAATTTTGTGAAGAATCAAGTTACCCCTTAAGGGTTAAATGCTAAATCCCAAAGCCAAACAGCACTAATTACTTGTGTCTTGCAAAAAGATTTGTCAGTTTTGCAATTTTGAATTAAAGAGTCAAATGAATTTGTAGTGGCATTGAAAACAAAAACAAAATCAATTTATCTTACACCTACAAAACAGGAGTTTTACAAACCAGATGTGCTGGTTTAGATTCTTAGAACTTTACATATTTTCACAGACAAATAGATACATACACATTTTTTTCCTTAACATTCCTTTACACTGCTTTGTTTTTACATAGCTGTATATATATTTGGATTATTTACAGTCATTCTTCTGGAAAAGGGCCCATTTTCCCTTCAGAATGGCTGCAAAGAAACCAAGAATTCTCTCTCTTTTATATGGTCCTTTTAAACATTTTCACAAAGTTTAACTGCTTAATTCTCTCCAGCCTCTGTAGAGTTAACTTTTCACTCTCTTTTCTTAAATCACTTGTTTATGTCCCAAAATGACACCTTTATCACCTCAGATTTCACCATTTTAAGTATTGTTCCAGGGGTTCATACCTGCACTTACTGTTTTTTTTTACTGCTGACACTATTCCCTTAGGGCTTTCAACCTGTTTCTTTATCTGTTGCTTGCCTGTTTGTCTGGGCCCAATCCTGCTTTTTCCAATGAACCATTTGTGAGTGATATTGTGGTCATTTCACAATTTTGAAAGAAATGTTCAAGGAAAGGGACCAGGAAGGGTGGGGGCTAGTTGAGGAGCCCACCCTCCTTGCTGAATTGGTAGTGGAACAGTAAAGAATCAGTTTTTGAGGCAGACAACAAAGGGGAACAGAGCAAGGGGCTTTTTGTCCTTTTTACAATGAGATGGGAGTATGAAGGGGGTTGGATCGATCCGGGGTTTGGAGAACGGGGTAAAGGGGAGTGCTCGGTCTGGTGGTGGGAGAGGAGGCTTTTAATAAAGCTTGTAACTTATTATTTGAATAATTGAGAGAGGCAAGTTTTGATTTTGTCCACCTACGATTTGCCTCTTCCCACCACTGCATGAAACAATTAACCTCTCCTTTAGCCAATTTAGTTTTAGGTTGGCCGAGTTTGTCTTTTAAGACGTCCGCTCAGTCTTTGTTCCGAGATTTTAACAGTGGCCACTGAGTTCTGGGATCCCCCTGAGTTAGCCTAGACCATTTTTCCAGAAATTTATGGGAGTCTGGACCCTTTTTACAGGAGTCGGGACCCATCCTAAATACATAAAATGAGCCAGCGTTCATTTAGGGAACTGTCCCGACTTAGATGTCTGGTTACCAGTACAGGAGGACTTCACACACCAATCACACAAGAAGGAAATTCAGGTTCATCAGAGCGATGCCCGCTGCAACACACAAAAGGAGCCCACAGGCTACTGCCTCAATTGCCCTTGCTTTCACACCAGGGGTTTCACCCAAAGTGTGGTGTGGCTGCGATTGTGCAGATTCCACTCACTCAGACCGCGAGGACAAGAACCCCTTGGTCAGCTGATCTCCAGACAGAGACGGCACCCAGACTCAAACACTCCACAAGAGGATGGATAGACACAGCGACAGGACAGTCCTCAGTCCGGACAAAACACAGAAATAATTACCTGACCAGATTCCTGATGTCAGATCCCGGGATCCCTAACAGAACAGAGTGGGAACCAACAGGTTCGATGGCGTAGATTTCACTGTGGTTGTGCGCCTTTCTGCCCTAGTGGAGGACCGCTCGAGCCAAATGCCCAGGTGCCGGCTGCCCCGGTCATCCTACAAAAACGGTCAGGAATCACACGGCCCCAGTGAAGACGGTTGCCATCTCGGTGGAACCTCCAAATTGTCAAAGTTAGAGTCAGGACTCACAGTTTGTCAGACCACTCTGTTTTATTAGCACAGCGCTCTGCTAACAACACCCAGATAATGTGAGCACCATGCAAGACACAAACTATCTTATTTATACAGATAAAAGAGCGGGAATTAGAGAAAGGGACTAAGAAAGCAAAACAGTAAAATTCAGCTGGGGCACAGCATGCATATCCTACTTCCTTACTAACTCTTATCGATCTAAGGCTAATACTTCACCAATTGCCCTTAAACGGTGCAATTGTACTATGTTAATGTATGTATTCCTAACATCTGGATTGCAGCATTCCAACAATTTTGTTTAAAGGTACAGACAGCATTTCTTTAATCCTTTCTATTTTCACAATATAATTCATTCTACTTTCACACTCCCCAGTCCCCTGGCAGAGATGGGAAGGGAACCCAGTGCCCCTCCCCCGCTTGAACGACCGCTCCACAGTTCCCTCGCAGATCTGGAGTGGGGAGGGAGCGCTCCATCCCCGGAGGAACGGCCCCACCCCAGTCCCCTCGTAGAGTTGGGGAGGGGAGGTAGTGCCCCGCCCCCGCAGAAACAGCCGTTGCCCGGTCCCCTCATAGAGCTGGGGAGGGAAGACAGCGCCCCACCCCGCAGAAATGACAGCTCACCAGTCCCCTCGCAGAACTGGGGAGGGGAGGCAGCGCCAGGCCCCTGCTGGAATGGGCGCCTCCCAGTAACCTGGCAGAGCTGGAGAGGGAACCAAGCATCACAACCCTACAGGAACGGCCGCACTCCAGTCCCCTGGCAGAGCTAGGGAGGGAAGGCAGCGCCCCGCCCCAGCAGGAACGGTCGCTCCCCAGTCCCCTGGCAGAGCTGGGATGGCAACCCAGTGCCCATCCTCCACAGGAATGACCGCTGCCCAGTCCCCTCACAGGGCTGGGGAGGGGAGGCATCACCCCGTCCCAGCAGGAAAGGCCGCACCCCAGTCCCCTCGCAGAGCTGGGAAGGGAACCCAGTGCCCCACTCCCTCTTGAACTGCCGCTCCCCAGTCCCCTTGCAGAGCTGGGGAGGGAATCCAGCACCCCGCACCCGCAGGAACGGCTGCTCCCCATTCCTCTCGCAGAGCTGGGGAGGGACGGGAGCATCCCATCCCCGCTGGAATGGCTGTTCCCAGAACCCTCGCAGAGCTGGGAAGGGAAACCAGTGCCCCGCCCCCGCAGGAACGGCCACTCCCCAGTACCCTGGAAGAGCCGGGGAGGGAAGGCAGCACCCGTCCCCCACTGGAACGGTCACTCCACAGTCCCCCCGCAGAACTGGGGAGGGAACCCAGCTCCCCGCCCTGGCATGAACGGCCGCTCCCCAGTCCCCTGGCAGAGCTGGGGTGGGGAGGCAGCTCCCCGCCCCTGCATGAACGGCCGCTCCCCAGTCCCGTGGCAGAGCTGGGGTGGGGAGGCAGCTCCCCGCCCTCGCAGGAACGGCCACTACTCAGTCCCATTGCAGAGCTGGGAAGGGAACCCAGCACCCCACCCCCGCTTGAACTGCCGCTCCCCATTCCCCTCGCAAAGCTGGAGAGGGAACCCAGCACCCCACCCCCACTTCAACGGCCGCTCACCAGTCCCCTCATAGAACTGGGGAGGGAACCCAGTGCCCCGCCCCGGCATGAATGGCCACTCTCCAGTCCCCTGGCAGAGCTGGGGTGGGGAGGCAGCTCCCCGCCCCTGCAGGAACGGTTGCTCCCCAGTCGCATCGCAGAGCTGGGAAGGGAACCCAGTACCCCACCCCCGCTTGAACTGCCGCTCCCCATTCCCCTCACAAAGCTGGAGAGGGAACCCAGCACCCCGCATCTGCTGGAACGGCCGCTCCCCATTCCTCTTGCAGAGCTGAGGAGGGAAGGCAGCCTCCCACTCCCGCAGGAATGGCTATTCCCAGTCCACTTGCAAAGCTGGGAAGGGAACCCAGGGCCCCGCCCCCGCATGAAAGGCCGTTCCCGAGTCCCCTTGCAGAGCTGGGAAGGGAACTCAGTGCCCCACCCCAAATTAAACTGCCGCTACCCAGACTCATCGCAGTGCTGGGAAGGGAACCCAGCACCCCACCCCCGCAGGAACGGCCGCTCCCCAGACCTCTAGCAGAGCTGGGAAGGGAACCCAGTGCCCCGCATCTGCTGGAACGGCCGCTCCCCAGAACCCTGGCAGAGCTGGGAAGGGAACCCAGCGTTCCACCCGCACAGGAACGGACACTCCCCAGTCCCCTGGCAGAGCCGGGGAGGAAAGGTAGAGCCCCGCCCCAATTTCAACGGCCGCTCCCCAGTCCCCGCGCAGAGCCGGAGAGTGATAGCAGCGTCCCACCACCACTGGAACAGTCGCTCCTCAGTCCCCTCGCAGAACTGGGGATGGAACCCAGCTCCTCGCTCTGGCATGAACAGCCGCTACCCAGTCCCCTCGCAGAGCTGGGAAGGGAACCCAGCGCCCCATTCCCACAGGAACGGCCGCACCCCAGTCCCCTGGCAGAGCTGGGGAGTGAAGGCAGCGTCCAGCCCCAGCAGGAACGGCCACTCCCCAATCCCCTTGCAGAGCTGAGACGGGAACCCAGCGCCCCATCCCCGCAGGAATGGCCACTCCCCAGTCCCCTAGCAGAGCTGGGGAAGGAAGGCTGCGCCCAGCCCCAGCGGGAACGGCCGCTCCCCAGTCCCCTCGCAGAGCTGGGGTGGGAACCCAGCGCCTCGCCCGCCCAGGAACGGCCGCTCCCCAGGCTCTTCGCAGAGTTGGGCAGGGAACGCAGTGCCCTACCACCGCAGGAACAACACCTGCCCAGTCCCCTAAGAGAGCTGGGAGGGAAACCGAGTGCCCCACCAACGTATTAACGACCGCTCCCCAGTCTCCTCGCAGAGCTGGAGAGGGAACAAAGCGCCCTGCCCCCACAGGAATGGCCACTCCCCAGTCCCCTCGTAGAGCTGGGGAGGAAATCAAGGGCCCCGCTCCCGCTGGAACGACCGCTCCTCAGTCTCCTGGCAGAGCTGGGGAGGCAACCCAGCGCCCCACCCCCGCAGGAATGGCCAATCCCCAGACCCCTCACAGAGCTGGAGAGAGAAGGGAGCGCCCTGCCCCCGCTGGAACAGCTGCTCCCCAGTCCCCTTGCAGAGCTGGGAAGGGAACCAAGCGCCCCGCCTCCACTGGAACGGCCGCTCCCCAGTCCCATCGCAGACCTGGGGAGGGAACCCAGCGCCCTGCCCCCGCAGGAACGGCCGCTGTACAGTCCCCTGGCAGAGCTGGGAAGGGAAACAAGCGCCCCGCCTCCGCTGGAACGGCCGCTCCCCAGTCCCATCGCAGAGCTGGGAAGGGAACCCAGTACCCCACCCCGGCAGAAATGGCCACTCTTCAGTCCCATTGCAGAGCTGCGGAGGGAACACAACACCTCGCCACTGCTGGAATGGTCGCTCCCAAGTCCCCTCCCAGAGCTGGGGAGAGAAGGCAGCGCCCCGCCCCCACTGGCACAGCAGCACCCCAGTCCCCTCGCAGAGCTGGGGAGGGGAGGCAGCACCCCAACCCCGAAAGAACAGCCGATCCCCACTCCCTTTGCAGAACTGGGTGGGAATCCAGCGCCCCACCCACCCAGGAACAGCCGCTCCCCAGTCCCCTCGCAGACTTGGCGAGGGAACCCAGTGCCCCGTCCCCGCTGGAACAGCTGCTCCCCAATCCCCTCGCAGAGCGGGGGATGAAACCAAGCACTCCGTCCCAGCAGGAACAGATGCTCCTCAGTCCCATGGCAGAGCTGGGGAGGGAAGGGAGCGCCCCGCACCCGGAGGAATGGCCATTCCCCAGTCCCCTCGCAGAGCTGGGGAGGGAACCCAGCGCCCTTCCCCCGCTGGAATGGACACTCCCCAATCCCCACGCAGAGGTGGGGAGGGAACCCAGCACTCCGCTCCTGCAGGAATGGCCACTCCCCAGTCCCTTAGCAGAGCAGGGGAGGGAACCCAGCACCCTAACCCCTCTGGAAGGGCCGCTCCCTAGTCCCCTCGCAGAGATGGGGAGGGAACCCAGCGCCCAGCCCCCACAGGAACGGCCGCTCCCTAGTCCCCTCGCAGAGTTGGGGAGCGAAAGCAGCACCCACCCCCGCTGGAATGGAGGCCCCACAGTCCCCTCGCAGAGCTGGGGAGGGAACCCAGTGCCCCACCCCCACAGGAACGGCCGCTCCCCAGTCCCCTCGCAGAGCTGGGGTGGGAAGGCAGCGCCCCTCCCCACAGGAACGGCTGCTCCCTAGTATCCTTGCTGAGCTGGGGAGGGAAAGCAGCACCCCGCCCCACTGGAATGGTGGCCCCACAGTCCACTGGCAGACCTGGGAAGGGAACCCAGCGCCCCACCCCTGCAGGAACGGCCGCTCCCTAGTCCCCTCGCACAGCTGGGAGGGAATCCAGTGCCCCGCACCCACAGGAATAGCTGCTCCCCTGTCCCCTTGCAGACTTGGGTAGAAAAAGCAGCGCCTCACCCCTGCTGGAATGGCGGCGCCACGGTCCCATCGCAGAACTTGGGTGGGAAGGCAGCAACGCGCCCCACAGGAACGGTAGCTCCCCAGTCCCCTCGCAGAGCTGGGGAGGGAACCCAGCGCCCTGCCCCAGCAGGAATGGCCGTTCCCCAGTCCCCTCACAGAGCTCGGGAGGGAAGGTAGTGCCCGGCGCCCGCAGGAACGGTCTCTCCCCAGTCCCCTCCCAGATCCGGTTAGGGAACCCAGCGCCCCGCCCACGCTTGAATTTCCGCTCCCCAGTCCCCTCAGAGAGTTGGGGAGGGGAGGCAGTGCCCCAAACCCCGAAGGAACAACCGCTCCACACTCCCTTCGCAGAACTGGGGGGGAACCCAGTGCCCCACCCACCCAGGAACGGCTGCTCCCCACACCCCTCGCAGAGCTGAGAGCAAACGCAGGGCCCCGCCCCCGCAGGATCGGATGCTCCACAGTCCCCAAGCAGAGGTGGGGAGGGAATCCAGGGCCCCGCCCCCGCAGAAACAACCGCTCCCAGTCCCCTCACAGAGCTGGGAAACGAAAACTGCACCCTGCTCCCGCTGGAATGGAGGACCATCAGTCCCCTCGCAGAGCTGGGGAGGGAATCCAGCATCCCGCCTCCACTGGAATGGTGCCGCACAGTCCCCTTGCAGAGGTGGGGAGGGAAGGCAGCACTCCGCCCTCGCACGAACGGCCGATTCCCCAGTTTCCTGGCAGAACTGGGGAGGGAATACAGCGCCCTGCCCCAGCTGGAACGGCCGCTCCCCAGGGCCCTCGCAGAGCTGAGGAGGGAACCCAGCGCCCCGCCCTCACTGGAACGGCCGCTCCGCGTTCCCCTCACAGAGCTGGGGAAGGAAGGCAGTGCCCTGCCCCCGCAGGAACGGCCGCACCTCAGTCTCCTGGCAGAGCTGGGGAGGGAAGGCAGCGCCCCACCCCCTCTGGAACGTCTGCTCCTCAGTCTCCTCGCAGAGCCTGGGAGGGAAGGCAGCGCCCCGCCCATGCTAGGATGGCGGCTGTGCAGTCCCCTCGCAGAGGTGGGCAGGGAAGGCAGCCCCCCGCCCCCCCAGGAATGGCCGCTCCAAAGTCCCTTCGCAAGCTGGGAGGGGAACCCAGAGCTCCACCCCCGCTGGAACAGCCGCTCCCCCGGCCCCTCGCAGAGCTGGGGAGAGAACCCAGTGCCCCACCCCCACAGGAACGTCCCCTCCCCAGTCCCCTCGCAGTGCTGGGGAGCGAACCCAGCACCCTACCCTCACTGGAACGGATCTCCGCATTCCCCTCGCTGAGCTAGGGAGGGAAGGCAGTGCCCCGCCCCCACTGGAACGGCCGCTCCCCAATCCCCTCGCGGAGCTGGAAGGGAACCTAGCGCCCCACCCCCGCTGGAATGGCCACGCCCCAGTCCCCCAGCAGAGCTGGGGAGGGAAACCAGCACCCTACCCGCGCTGGAACGGCCGATCCCCAGTCCCCTGACAGAGCTGGGAGGGGAACCCAGTGCCCGGCTCCCGCAGGAACGGCCGCTGCCCAGTCTTCTGGCAGAGCTGAGAAGGGAACCCAGCGCTTTGCCCCTGCAGGAACGGCCGCTCCCCAGTCCCCTGGCAGAGATGGGGAGGGAATGCAGCGCCCCGCCCCCGCAGGAATGGCTGGTCCCTAGTCCCCTGGCAGAGCTGGGGAGGGAACCCCGCACCTGCAGGAACGGCCACTCCCCAGTCCCCTGGCAGAGATGGGGAGGGAACCCCACACCTGCAGGAACGGCCACTCCCCAGTCCCCTTGCAGAGCTGGAGAGGGAACCCAGAGCCCCACCACAACAGGAAAGGCCGCTCCCCAGTCCCCTCATAGAGCTGGGGAGGGAAGGCAGCGCCCCGCCCCCGCAGGAGTGGCCGCTCCCCAGTCCACTGGCAGAGCTGGGGAGGAAACCCAGTGCCCCACTCCTGCTCAAACAGCTGCTACCCAGTCCCATCGCAGAGCAGGGGAGGGAAGTCAGTGCCCCGCCTCCGCTGAGACTCCCGCTCCCCAGTCCCCTTGCACAGCTATGAACGGAAGGCAGCGCCCCACCCCCGCTGGAACAGGCTCTCCCCAGTCCTCTCGCAGAGCTGGGGAGGAAGGGAAGCACCCTGCCCCCACAGGAACGGCCACTCCCCAGTCCCGTCGCAGAGCCTGGAAGGGAACCCAGTGCCCCGCTCCCACAGGAACGGCGGGTCCCCAGTCCCCTGGCAGAGCTGGGGAGGGAAGACAGCGCCCTGCCCCCGCTTTTACAGCAACTCCCCAGTCCCCTCCCAACCATTGGGGTGATCTGTAGAGGTATCCCTCTTTGGGGAAGCTGAGGAACTTGCTGGCCACAGTGCTGAAAACCCCCTTGGGGAAGGCTGCAGAGACAGAGTCCTGCGGGAGAAGGGATTCCTGTACCGGGAATGGGCTCCCCAATGGGAGTAGAACTGGGGGGAATCGAGAGGCAGCTGGTGATGTCCCAGGAATCCACAGGGTTCTTCCCTTTCAAGCTGCTGGACGGGAGGAGAGTGAGGGGACCCCTGAACCTGAAAGGGAAGGATTGGGAGGAGAAAGGGGAAGACCCCCTGGGGGATCTCTTCCCTGAGGTGGGACCCAATCTCCCCATCAGGTGTTCCCTGTTCAGAGTCACTGGGAAAGCAGCCCAGAAGCTGAAAAGAGAGGTCAAGGACATGCTGCCTTTATATGTGATCCAGCCATTTTACAGCCCATGGGCCTCACCCGTGGGGCTGATCCCCAAGAGAGACAGGATGATCTGGTTTAGTGGGGACTATCGAAAGGTTAAAGCCATCACAGTGTCCAATGCATACCCCATCCCTAGGCCTGGGGAGATTCTAGACAAGCTGAGGGGAATGGAGAACATCGCCCTGGCATACTATGACATGTGTGTCTTTAGTCAGACCTGGGAGGAACAGGTGTCCCAGGTGAAGAGGGGGCTGGGCTGCCTCAAGGAGGCAGGACTGACGGTAAAAGCTGAAAAGTATAAGGTGGGCACGGCAGAGGTGTTGAATCTGGGCCAACAGGTGGGGAGCGGCTGCCCAAAAGCAAAGCTGGCCAAAAGCCAAGAAGTGGGGCTCTTAACCAAGAGAACCCGAATGGCAGCCCAGAGTGCTGGTGTCATAAACAGATAAGAAAAGTTAATAGCACAGAAGTACTTTACATCTCTTTGACTGTAAAGGGTTAACAAGAACAGTTAGCCTGGCTGTCACCTGACCAGAGGACCAATCAGAGGACAGGATACTTTCAAATCTTGAGGGAGGGAAGTTTTGGGGCTGTGCTGTTAGTTTTGGTTGTTGTTCACTCTGGGGGCTCAGAGGGACCAGATGTGCAACCAGGTTTCTCTCCAATATCTCCAGTACAGGCTCTTATAAGTTCAGACGAGTGAGTACTAGGTAGATAAAGCGAGTTAGGCTTATGGTTGTTTTCTTTATTTGCAAATGTGCATTTGGCTGAAAGGAGTTTAATTGCGTATTTGGCTGAAAGGAGTTTAAATTTGTATTTTTGCTGAAAGGATTTTAATTTGTACTTGAACACTTAGGCTGGGAGGGTGTTCCCAGTGCCGATAGCTAAAAAACCCTGTACCTATTCCATCTTAAATTTACAAAGATAATTTTCACTGTTTTTTCTTTCTTTAATTAAAAGCTTTTCTTGTTTAAGAACCTAATTGTTTTTTTATTCTGGTGAGACCCCAGGGGACTGGGTCTGGATTCACCAGGGAATTGGTGGGGATAAAGGAGGGAAGTGGGAGAGAAAGGCTAATTTCTCTCTGTGCCAGGATTACTTTCTCTCAGGAAGAGTCTGGGTGGGGGAAAGAGAAGGAGGGAGGAAGGTGAATTGTCCTCTCTGTTTTGTGATTCAAGGAGTTTGAATCACACAGTGATCTTCCAGGGTAACCCAGGGAGGGGAAGCCTGGGAGAGGCAACAGTGAGGGAAAGGGTTTACTTTCCTTGTGTTGAGATCCAGAGGGACTGGGTCTTGGGGGTCTCCGGGCATGGTTTTGGGGGGACCAGAGTGTACCAGGCACTGGAATTCTTGGTTGGTGGCAGCGCTACAAGTACTAAGCTGGTAACTAAGCTTAGAGGAATTCATGCTGGTACCCCATCTTTTGGACGCTAAGGTTCAGAGTGGGGAATTGTACCATGACAGCTGGGAAAAGACTCAATCCCAGTTTGAACCCCAGGGGTATTGGGGTGGCAAAAGTGTTCAGGCTGCATAATCCTTCCCACGTGCGACCTGCGAGTGCCATCAAGCACACCTGACCTAAGATCCCTCCTGCTGATCACCGCCCCTTGCAGAACCCCTCCCCCCGCCAGCACCTCTCAAACCTCCCTCGCTCATTCCTTCCCCCTGCAGAGACCCCCCAGCCAGTCCCTCTCAGATCCCCCCACTTACCTCCCCCGCAGGGACCCCCCCAGCCTGCGCTTCTCAGACCTCCCCGCTCATCCCCTCCCCCACAGATAACTCACAGACAGTGCCTCTCAGACCACTGCCCCTCAGCACCTTCCCGCAAACTCTCGTGTCCCGCACCCTCCCCCGCGTGTCCCACCTCTCCCTGGTCCACCTCGCCCCCCACCCCGTCTGCGTCCAAGTGCCCTCCATCCCATGTCCCACCCCCCGGCCCTGTGATGTGCCCCCTGCCTGCGTCCAACCTGCCCCATTGCCCTGTGACTTGCCCAACCCCAGGGTCCAACTGCCTCCCGACCCACATCCTGCCCCTTCAGGTCCAACCACCCCGCATCCCACAACCCAAGATCCGATCGGCCCCTGCATCCCGCCCCCCCTCGCATCTGATCGTCCCCTGTTCCCCCTGTCCTGATCTACACTCCCTTCACGTACCTTCTATCACGGACTCACAGATCGTGCCCACTCGTGGCCTCATGTGGTCTGTGGGGTGTGTCTCTTTCAGAGACACAGCCCTTCTCGAGGGTCCACTCTCACTCTGGATCAGGCCCCTCCACATCGTGGAGCTGCACCTCTCTGAGCCTTAGCACGTCTGTCTCTGCTGTGGGCCCCCTCAGGGAGTCCACATGCTCTGGACCCCCCGGGCCTCCTCACCCCCGAAGGGGTTGATGCCTCCTGTTCTCTAGCCCAGAGTGACTCTCAGCCAGCATAAAACAGGAGAGTTTATTGAGAGTTGAACCCAGCACAGGAAACTCTCAGGGTCTCAGGCCTGGCCTCCCTCAGCCCAACACATCCCAGTCTCCCTGCAGCCAAGTGGTGTGATGAACTGGGACTGTTCTTACTGTGGTCTGCGAATACTGTGTTGGTGCCTCAGTGTCCCCGTGGCAGTTCTTAAGTATCTAGCAAACCAAAGGGCCAGTTCACCGAAATGCCTGGCACTCTGTCTCCTAGCCACTGATGGCCTGGGCCCCTCCTCTGCAAAGGTGCCAGCTGAAAGTGTTGGAGACAAAGGGATCAGGTGACCTCCTGGCCTGGGAAAAGCAATTGAGAGAGGAGAAGGGGCTGAAGAGGGTTTGGCAGTCTGGAGCTGGCTGGGGGAGGAAGGGAAGGATAGACAGGGCTCTGACCCCCCACCCCAAATGGGGCTGTGGTGCTCCTGGGGCCCCAAGATGGACCTAACTGGGGAGATCCTGTTGTCTGGGCCTGCAAGACCTGTCTTGGACTGTGTTCCTGGCATCGAAATAAACCTTCTGCTTTACTGGCTGGCTGAGAGTCCTGGTGAATAGCAGGAAAAGGGGTGCAGGGCCCCTACTCACCCACACTCCGTGACAACTGGTAGCAGGGGTGGGATTTACTACACACCGTGGACAGCGCTTCCTGCAGTAAGTGACTGGGGAGCAGTAAAACAAAGGGGGACTGACAAGAACCAGGTGGGCTGAAGAGTCAGAGAGAGACGGGGTCAGGGGGTGATTAACCCCTGGGAGTGTGTGACCAGAGAGAAGGACTTTGCAGTAACAGGGTCCCCCGGGGGGATTGCAGGAGCGGTCCAAGGGGCAGAGGAGTTTGCAGCTCAACCCTGGCAGAGAGGGGGTGACCGGAAAGAGGGCTGGTGCACGAGAGGTCTCCCTGGAACCGGTGGAAGCTGAGAGCACAGGCCGGCGAGTTGCCAGCAGGAAGATTTATGCTAAGCACCTTAGGAAAGACCTGGTGGAGCTGTGGAAGCAGAGGGGGCTGTGCATTGGGATGTTCACTAATTGCCCAGCTGGAGGAGAAGGATCGCTTGGGTGAACGGAGCTTGGTCCATGAGGGAAGCTGCCCAGCGGACACAGCGTGGGCCCTGGGGCCTGACATGGCTGGGAGGGGCCAGACTGCTGCTGAGAACCCCCGAGACCCTTCCCACCTATACCGAGGAAAGAGGTTGGGGGAAGCCCAGTGAATACCAAGGGCACCCTGACCCCGGCGGCCAGCAGGGGATCGTCCCGGCGGAGCTCCCCGTCCCTGGAATGGATGTGGATGGAACATGACAGGGAGCTGAGACGAGAAGAGCTTGAGTTAAGGAGGTAAGAACTGAAGGAGTGGGAGAATCAGTGTAAACATGAGGAGAACCAGCGCCAGCATGAGCGGGAGGAGAAGGAGATCCAGCGTAAGCATGAGCGGGAGCTGGACTGGCTGAGGAGCACTGGGGCGCTGGCTGTGGCGAGTGAGTGGGGACCCAAGCCTACAAAGAGCTTTGATAAGTGCTTCCTGGCCCGGCGTAAGGAGGGGGAGCACATAGACACCTTCCTGACGGCTTTGAGAATGCCTGCGAGATGCACAGGGTTGACCCTGCAGACAGGATCCCATTTCTCACCCGTTTACTGGACTCCACAGCCGTGGAGGTGTACAGCCGAAGAAAGGGGCGGAGGCAGGGGACTACGAACTGTTCAAACAGGCCCTGCTCGGCGAGTTTGGGCTGACTCTGAGATGTACCGGAAAACGTTCCAGAGTCAGCATAAAACCCGTGAGGTCACATACCTACAGCTGGTCAACCGGGCGCAGGGGTACGCCCGCAAGTGGACAGCTGGGGCCTAAACTAAAGAGGACCTGCTTGACCTATTCACACTGGAGCACCTGTACAAGCAGTGCCTGTCTGACCTGAGGCTGTGGTTAATGGACCAGAAGCCGGAGAACCCACAGCACGCAGGCCAGCTGGCCGAACAATTTGTGGACAGTCGGTCAGGGGATAACAGGGAGGAGTCTTGAAAGAGCAGGCCTGACTCAACGCAGAGAGAGAGTCACCATGGGACCTCCCAGCGGAGCCTATGGAGGAGCCCCACCAAAAGGGAACATCCAGCCTCAGGTCCATCTGTCCCACTCGAGGGGACCCACGAGACATGGGCGGCTATCACTGTGGCCAATGAGGCCACATACCGGCCCAGTTCCCCAAGCTCAGGGACAGACCGAGCAGACCCAACCCGCAGAGGGTTGACTGGGTAAAGACCCAGTCGGATGAGGGGCAACGTTCCCAGGAAAGGGAAGCTGGCAGTGTACCACCGGTGAAAGAGGGAGGAGGTCCCCAGGTCAGCTCCTCCGGGGAGCTGGATGCTCCAGGCTCTGAGTTTTTGGTTTACAGGGTGGGAGCGGGGCTGCCCCTCTGGAGAAAGTGCCTTGTTTCCCTGGAGGTAGATGGGAGGAAGGTCACAAGGACACGGGCGCAGAGGTG
Organism: Gopherus flavomarginatus; assembly: GCF_025201925.1. Lineage (NCBI taxonomy): Eukaryota > Metazoa > Chordata > Testudines > Testudinidae > Gopherus > Gopherus flavomarginatus. The sequence goes on along the minus strand of NC_066629.1, from coordinate 7,778,636 downwards.
ATGATGGCCCGGCCCGAGGTGCTGGCATCAGATCAGATGGTGCCCGACACCTACCTGACCCTGATGGGTGTGGGCGGGACCCCATTTGAGGTGGCCGTGGTGAGGGTACACCTGAAGTGGGGGGCCAAGGAGGGCCTCAAGGACATAGGGGTATACCCACATTTCCCCACGGAGGTGTTAATGGGGGGGACCTGGAGCTCTGGCCAAGCAACGCCCAGGGTGCCCTGGTTGTGACCCGTAGTTAGAGTCGGCACAGGACACAGCGCCTGGACAACGGGGAAAGTACTGTGCCCTAGGCGCAGGACCCTAACCTGGTGGGGAGGGAACGCCCAGGGACACGGCTCAGAGAGGCTGCGGCCTCAGACCCAGGCAACGAGAGAGAGCAGGTCCCCATCCCTGTCCCAGCTGCTGAGTTCCAGGCCCAGTTGCAGAAAGATCCCTCCTTGCGTAGGCCAAGGGACCTGGATAACCTCAGTGCGGTACAGTCCATGAGGAAAGTTGCAAGGAGAGGTTCCTGTGGGAGAGGTGGCTTCCGTGTCCAGCTCTGGGAGGGGCGTGGGGAGTGGCGGTTCCAGCGGGGATGGGGTGTGGCATCCCTCCCCAGCTCTGTGGGGGGTCTAGGGAGTGGCGGTTCGAGTGTGGGCGGGGTGCTGGCTTCCCTCCCCAGCTCTGGGAGGGGAACGGAAAGTGGTGGTTCCAGCAGGGGAGGGGCGCTGGATTCCCTCCCTAACTCTGCGGGGGAGCGGGAAGTGGCGGTTTGAGTGCGGGCAGGGCACTGGCTTCCCTCCCCAACTCTGAGAGGGGCCTGGGGAGTGGCAGTTCCAGCAGGGGCGGGGCGCTGGCTTCCCTCTCCAGCTCTGGAAGGGGCCTGGGGAGTGGCGGTTTGAGCGGGAGAGGGGGTCGTTGCCTTCCCTCCCCAGCTCTGGATGGGGACTGGGGAGTGGCGGTTCCAGCGGGGGTGGGGCGCTGGCTTCCCTCCCCAGCTCTGGGAGGGGAGCGGGGAGTGGCGGTTGCAGCGGGGATGGGGGGGCTGGCTTCCCTCCCCAGCTGTGGGAGCGACCTAGGGAGTGGCAGTTGAAGTGAGGGCAGGCAGCGAGCTCGTTGCTTTGGTCACAGCCTCCGAGCCAGCGTGAGCCCCCTCTCCAGTGTGCAGGGGGGGTGGGGAGCATCTCTCCCTCCCACTCAGCCCCAGGGGGCTGGTTGCAGGTAGGCAGGTATCCGGAGCCCAGCAGCCCCTCCCCCCGCCAGCCACAACATTTGCATTTTCACTGACCATTTCCGTCTTACTCATTTGGTTCCCTGGATTTGAATTCAAATCCTCGACTGTTACAGGAGCAGGGCCTGGATCCTGTCCGAAAGAGACACAGTCACCCCTCAACAGGGCCTCCCAGCCCATATCCTGCAGAACCCCAACGACCAGCCAGCCAGACCCCTCCTGGGTCTGCACAGGGATCCGGGCCATAGACAGGACAAGGGGCTTCACCCCAGGGACCGTCACCCAGGTCCCACAGCCCCTCAGCATCTGCGGCTGCACCACCACAGTTCTCTCTGTCCCAGGGTCTCGCCACCCCGGGCATGTTTCCCCACTGACCCTTGGGCAGCCCCCTATGTCTCTCTGCTCCATCATCCCAAGTCCATGCTGCTGCTGCTTCTCCTGCAGCTTTTCCTCAGGCTCTTGCTCTCTCTCACGATCCTCTCACACTCTCAGGCTCTGCTCCCATCCCATACATCTCCAATCCTCTGATGGGGAACCCAATCGTGAAAACCATCATCTCGTTGGGCACCAGATTCTCGGGGATGCCTGGCTGCTGCTCCAGCTGCTCCCAGATCCTCTTGTAGCTCCATCTGGGTCAGGAATCTGCTCCTCAGAGCAGTCCTTCTCCTCCAACTGCACGATTAACTGTGCCTTGGTGAACTTCGCAATGTGTAACCCTCTCTTTGTGCACAGGATCACAATGTCCTTCCCAAGGAGATGGTGATAGGCCATCACTTCACCGTTCCCAAGTAGCTCTGGACTCACAGGCCTGTGTGCTCTTGACTCCCCCATGGTTTTCAAGAAGAACTCCTGGTGTGCCAGCCCTTCTCATGGTCACCACCTCTTTGCCAGGGTTGAGCTGCCGACTCCTCCGTCCCTGGAACTGCTCCTGCCATCCCCAGGGGAACCCTGCTACTGCAAAAATCCTCCCTCCCAGGGCAGAGCGGCAAGCTCCTCCGCTACTGAGACTGCTCGCTGCAGTGCTCAGGGGGACCCTCTTACTCCAACAGTCCTTCTCGCTGGTCACACACTCCCAGAGGTTAACTGCCCTCTGAAGCCTCTCTGAGCGTCCCTCTCTGAGCCTTCAGCACACCTGATCCTCATTATCCCCCCTTTCTTTTACTGCTCCCCAGTCACTTACTGCAAGCAGTGGGGTGCAGTACATCCCGCCCCTGCCACCAGTTGTCACGGAGTCAGCCAGGTTCACTGAGCTTCTTAACCCTTTACAGGAAAAGAGACATTAACTCTTAAATGTCTGTTTATGACAGGACGGAAGCCAGTGCCCTGCCCACGTTGGAACTGCCCTTCCCCTGTCCCCTGTCCCCTCCCACAGTTGGGTCGGGAACACAGCGCCCCGTCCCCGCAGGAACGGCCGCTACCCAGTCCCCTAGCAGAGATGAGGAGGGAACCCAGCGCCTGCCCCCGAAGGAACGGCCACTCCTCAGTCCCCCCGCAGAGCTGGGGAGGGAACCCAGCGCCCACTCCCGCTGGAACGGCTGCTCCCCAGTCCCTTCGCAGAACTGGGGAGGGAACCCAGTGCCCCGCCCTCGCTGGAACGGCCGCTCCTCAGTCCCCTCACAGAGCTGGGAGGGGAACCGAGTGCCCCGCCCCCGAAGGAACAGCCGCTCCTCAGTCCCCTCACAGAGCTGGGGAGGGAACCCAGCACCCCGCCCCCGCTGGAACGGCCATTCCTCAGTCCCATTGCAGAGCTGGGAAGGGAAATCAGCGCCCAACCCCCACAGGAATGACAGCTGCCCAGTCCCTCACAGAGCAGGGAGGGGAACCCAGCGCCCCGCCCCAGCAGGAACGGCCGATCCCCAGTCCCCTCGCAGAGCTGGGGAGGGAACCCAGTGCCCGCTCCCGCAGGAACAGCAGCTCCCCAGTCCCCTTGCAGAGGTGGGGAGGGAAGGCTGAGCCCCGCCCCCACTGGAACGGCCGCTCCCCAGTCTCCTCGCAGAGCCGAGGTGGGAAGGCAGACCCCCACCCCCACAGGAATGTCTACTCCCCAGTCCGCTCGCAGAGCTGGGCAGCGACCTAGCGCACTGCCTGTCACGGAGTGCGGGGGAGTCTGGTCCTGCACCCCTCTTCCTGGACTCACAGTGACTCTCAGCCAGCCAGTAAAACAGAAGGTTTATTGGACAACAGGAATGCAGGTTACAGCAGAGCTTGGAGGCACAACCGGGACCACTCAATCTATTTCTTCTGGGTGTTCAGGGTGATTGGATCCCAGCTTGGGAAACCCTGAATTCCAACCACCCAGCCCAAAACAGAAACTGAACTGCCCTTCCTCCAGCCGGCCGATTCCTTTGTCCAGCTTCGCGGGAAAAAGTGCTGACACCCTTCCCCCGTACCTGGCTCAGGTTACAAGCTTAAAAATCCTGTCCCTTACCTAATGTCCTCCCCAGCTCTCCCATCCCGCACACAGACAGTCCCTACTACATCACATCTCTCCCCCCTTCGAGACTGAACTGAGTGGGGTCACTCTGCCCAGTAACCTGAGGAAGGCCCCCTCTCCAGGACAACGCGTCCGCTATCAGGTTGGCACTTCCCTTCACTTCATAGTCCTGCAGGAGCAGGCTCCACCTCAGGAGCTTGACGTTGGCTCCTTTCATCTGGTGCAGCCAGGTCAGGGGAGAGCGGTCGGTGTACATGGTGAAGTGTCGCCCAAAGAGATATGGCTCTAGTTTCTTAAGGGCCCACAACATGGCCAGGCATTCCTTCTCGATGGCTGCGTAGTTCTGCTCCCGGGATAGCAAAGTCTTGTTCAGGTACACGATGGGGTGTCTCTCCCCCTTTTCATCCTCCTGCATTAGCACCACCCCTAGTCCCGTGTCTGAGGCGTCAGTGAACACCATAAAGTGCTTGTCGAAATCTGGGTTTGCCAGAACTGGGCCACTAACCAGAGCCTCCTTCAGCACCCGGAGAGCCTGCTGGCACTGTTCGGTCCAGACCACCTTGTCTGGCTTCCTTTTCTTGCACAGCTCAGTGATGGGGGCGGTTACGGGGCTAAAGTGGTGCACGAACCTTCGATAGTACCCCACCAGGCCTGGACCTGCTTTTTGGTTTGGGGAGCAGGCCAGTCTCCGATCACCTCCACCTTAGCTGGTTCTGGCTTTCGGCAGCCACTCCCCATCCGATGGCCCAGGTAAGATACTTCAGCCATCACCACCTTACACTTCTCAGCCTTTACGGTTAACCCAGCCTCTCGGAGTTGGTCCAGCACTCCTTTAGCTTAGGACACGTGGTCCTCCCAGGTCCGGCTAAAGACGCAGATGTCGGCAATATATGCCATAGCAAAACTCTCCATCCCCCTCAGTAGCTGTTCTACCAGGCGCTGGAAGGTGGCCGGCACTCCCTTTAGGCCGAAGGGCAGGGTCAGAAACTCATAGAGCCCCAGAGGGCTGATAAAGGCCAATTTCAGCCTGGCACCTGCGTCCAGCGGCACTTGCCAGTAGCCCTTTGTCAGATCCATGGTGGTGAGGTACCGAGCGCCTCCCAGCTTGTCTAGGAGCTCATCAGGCCTAGGCATGGGGTTGGCAACATATATGGTGATGACATTGAGCTTTCAATAGTCTACACAGAACCGGATAGACCCATCCCTTTTGGGGACCAGCATCACTGGTGACGCCGAAGGGCTGGAAGACGGCTGGATCACCCCCAAAGCCAGCATGTCTCTGACCTCTTTTTCTAGGTCCTGGGCAGTTTTCCCGATGACCCGAAAAGGGGAACATCTTATAGGGGGATGTGACCCGGTCTCCATCAGGTGGACAGGTCGGGAGCCAGAACCCCATGGGGGGCTGTGGTAGCAGGGGACTGGGTCCCAGGCTGGGAGCAGGGACCCCATAGGGGGCTGGGTCCCAGGCCGGGAGCCGGGATCCCATGGAGGTGGTAGCAGGGGGCTGGGTCCCAGATACAGGGGCAGGGACCCTGCTGCATCACCTCAGGTGTCCCTACCGGCAGGGGTGGAGGGTGTCCCAGTCCCATAGGGTGAGGGAGGAGCACTCCCCCATTTAATAGGTGACTCCCATGGTCCTGTGTCTCTCAGCTCACGTTCCCCCACCAGTGCCCCCCTCCCAGGAGCCTGTCCCCCCCATGGTGGGGACATGGCACCCTTGACTGGCGTGGGAGCTGTCTAGCCCAGGGGACCAGGGGTGGTGTGTGACATGAGCGTGTCTTGGCGACCTCCCCACATCTCCCCACCCCCATCCCCAGAGCCGCGGCCCAGGAGATATAATGTGGCCTCCCGCAGCCCTGCCCCGAGCAGCGTCTCGCCTTCCGCCTGGTCAGCGGTGCCGCCAACGTCATCGGGCCCAAGATCTGCCTGGAGAATGAAATGGTGAGTTGCAGGTTTGGGGCTCAGCATGGGAGGTGAGAGAAGGCAGCATGCTAATCAGGGTCAGAACTGTGGGGCGGACCCAGGAGTCCTGGCTCCCTCCAAGCCCACTGGACTGCACACCCCTCCCAGAGCCAGGGAGAGAACCAAGGTATCCTGGCTCCCCTGTAGGTGGTGGGTGGGCCGTTCTCACCTCACTTTCATTCCAGGATAATGAGCAGTGTGAAGAACAATGTGGGGCGGGGCCTGAACATGGCCCTGGTGAATGGTGAGGTGGGGAGGGGGAACATTGTTGTGGGGCACTGGGCAGGCCAGAGGATATGAGGGGAATGGGGAAGAGGGGGGCTGCAGAGGGTAGGGGGAACTGGGGAGGGGGCATTGGGGCCAGGAAAGGGGAGCTGGTCTGGGGAAGGAGGGGGGCTGCAGCGGGACAGGCTCTGACTCTCTCTCTGGTTCCAGGGGTCAATGGGGAGCTCATTGATGCCAGGTTCTTCGACATGTGGGCTGGAGGTGAGAGGGGGGCAGCACCTGAGGATGTCGAGGGGGGAATCTTTGGGGGCTCCAGGTGGGAGACCCTGGCGCAGGGGTGGGTAGTCTGTGAGAGGCAGGAATGTGTGGGGGGAGGAGGTTCGGAAGCCCTGTGGGGCAGGAGGGCAGGGAGTCATGGGGCAGCCACTGAGGATGTTGTGGGAGGGGCTTGGGGGGCGGGGGTAATCCATGGGGGCTCCAGTTGGGAGACCCTGGTATGGGAGGTCTGTGTGATAGGCAGGAACCTGGGGGGAGGCTCAGGGGAACCCCGTGGGTCAGGGGGGTCCAGGCCTGCACTCACCCTGAATCTTTCACCCCAGACGTCAACGAGCTGCTGAAGTTCATTCGGATGCTGCACGAGGGAACCCTGGTGTTCGTGGCCTCATACGACGATCCAGCCACCAAGTGGGTGTGGGGTGCGGGACCAGTGAGGCCTTTCCCCTCTGAGGGTGCCGGCTCCCATTCAGCCCCAGGGCAGGGACTGGCTGACTTAGGGGGGTGGGAATGCGGCCTGGGGCCTCACCCCTCTGGGGGTGCTGACTCCCATCGAGCCTCAGGGCCAGTGTTGGGGGGCCTGTCTGGCTAGGGGGGCAGGATATAGGTCCTCTCCCCTCTAGGGGGCACCAGCTCCCATCCAGCCCCAGGGCGGGGACTAGCTGCCTTGAAGGGTGGGGTGGGGAATGGGGCCTGAGGTCTTTCCCCTCTGGCAGGTGCTAGCTCCCATCTAGCCCCAAGGTGGGGGCTCTGGCTGGCTCGGTGCAGGGCCCTGATCCTCCTGCTGAGCCAGGGCTCTGCCCCCCGGATGAACAAAGAGACGTGGAGGATTTTCAGCGAGCTTGGCAGCAGTGTGGCCAAGGAGCTTGGATTCCGCGACAGCTGGGTCTTCGTGGGGGTCAAGGGTGTGCAGGACAAAAGCCCCTTCGAGCAGGTGGGCCCCCCACCTTCCCGTTTCCCCCTTCCTGGGGGCCAGGCCCACTCCTCTCCCCATCCCTAGCTGATTGCCTTCCCAAGGGCAGACCTGGGGTCAGCCAGCGGGTGTCCTGTCATGCCTGCAGAGATTCCCATGAGTGGAGGCCTGGGGGAGGGGGGGATGGGTCACAGCTTTGGGTGGGGGAAGAGGCTGGGGCCCCTGGGACTGAGTGGGTGGAGAAGCTGGGGGGGGGCAGTAGGGGAATGGGTCACAGCTTGTGGGGGGAAGAGTCTGGGGCCCCTGGGACTGAGGGGGTAGAGAAGCTGGGGGTGTGGGTCACAGCTTGTGTGGGGGGAGAGGCTGGGGTACCTTGGACTGGTTTCAGCTCAGAGACTAGATGAGCCGGGGGGGGTGCCCAATGCTGGGGGGCTGTAGTGGGGGGGCTGCAGGACTCTATGCAGGGGGCTCTGTATAGACCCCACCCATGTTGTGATGAACTCTGCAATAAATGCTGCAGTAGAAACCCCTGCCTGTCTGAAAATAAGCAGGAAAAAGACCCTCCCATCCCCTCCCCAGGCTGCAATCCACCCCTTGGAGCCACCCCCACTGGAACCTCCCCCAGCACAGCCTGCTGGGATCAACCTTCTGCCAGGACCGCCCCCATATACAGCCTCCCTCTCAGGAACTCTCCCCTCCCTTTGGTTAATGAGCCCTGCGGCCGCTACGCAGCCCTCCCTGGGATCCTCCTTCCGCCCAGTATGGGAGATGGGACTTTCGCAAAGACCCACAAACAGCGTCTCCCAGAATCCACCTCTGCAGACCCCCTACCCCCCCAAAGGGACATGTGCTCCATGCTGGCAGGTGAAGAGTTAACAGGCAGCTGAGTGGTCCAATTAGCCCATCCTGGAGAGGGATGGAAGGCAGCTAATTAAGGATGAGCAGCAGCTGGGGAGGTGCAGGCTTGGCTCCTATAAAGGAAGAGGATGAGGGTACACTGGCTGGAAAGCAGAGGTGGAGAGAGAGGGTTGTGCTGAGAGCTGGAGCTTCCCCCCCCCTCCCCCCTGGTGTGTGTTCCTATACTGCTGGAAAGCCCCCTTCCATCAGTGCAGTCTCTGTCCATGCTGTGGGGTCACTCTAGTGTGGTCTGTTCCATAGACACCCCTGTGGCCAGGGTTGTAGGGTGAGCCCCTGAGGGAGGGACAAGGAATTGGGGGGGTGACCTTCATGAAGGTGGAGCTAATTTCACAAGTAATTTTATATTTTTATTTTTAAAAACAAAAATGTATTTAATTATAAAAAAATCTCCATTTTTTAGTTAAAATATGATCCTCCCTTATTTCGTGGCCCCTTCCTGGGGGGACATAGATGCCTGCAGTATTGGGAGCAGCTGAGTGGGGGTTTTGTTAATGCTGGGGGGAGGCATAAATGCTGGAAGTGCCCCCTTGTCACTCCAGCCCTTAATATTCTGTTGCCCCCATGCACTGGAATCGATGTCCCAGCACTGAAGTGGGGCAGGCTACACCAGGAATGCTGGCAGAGTCACTGTCTGAGAGCTCGTATTTGAGACAGGTGTCGGAGGGATTCCAAATGCCATGTGTAGTACAGGTTTGGTTGTGCAGGGGATGTCCGCACTTCAAACACCCCATCAGTGCCGTGTCAGCTACCTATGCCGACAGGGGGCCAGGGGGAGGTTTCCCATCGTCATAGGTAATCCACCTCCCCGAGAGGCTATAGCCAGGTTGATGGAAGAATTCTTCTATCTTAGTGCTGTTTACACCAGGGGTGGGTCAGTGTTGCTGCCTCTCTCAGGTTCTTCACACTGTAGCTGCACTGATGTAAATTCCTGGTGCAAACCAGGCCTAAGAGATTGTGGCTGGTATGCCCCGACAAGCATGCTCGCTCTCCCCCTCCCCACCCGTGGGACGCTGACTGGCAGCTGAGCTATTAACACCTGCGTAGGCTCATCCACACAACAGCTCTGGGGACTGTCTCTGCTGAGCGCCAGGAGTTCAGTGACGGTGCAAAGCAAAGGGGTGTCCGCCAGTCATGGTCCGGACCCAGGAGAGAAGAGAGGCAACGGGCTGCACCTCGTCGCATTTGAGCTGCAGGTTGTTTGGGGACATAATCTGCCCAAGGTTTGTACGTGGGGCCCAGGGCTCTGTTGGGAGCAGCCAGCCCAGCATGGGGTCAGCCAGCTCACGCTGATGTTTCCGAGGTGGGGCGAGGCCCTCGGCTCATGCAGGACTTGAGGCCAGAGACCCCCCCGCAACTTCTAGGACGTTCCTGGGGCTGCTCCTCTGGGCGGTGCTCTGTGGGGGTCGAAGTAGCTGCTGATTCTTTAGGAACTGCGGTGAGAGCGGCTGCAATTCAGCCCATGGGCAGCGATCCTGAGGTTCCGGCTGCCTCATGAAGGGCAAGGAGCAGCCGGAGTTTGAGGGAGAAGCCTGGTGCTGGGGGCCAAGCAGTGGCTGCGGGAGCCGGGAGCGGATGGGCAGCGAGGGGGCTGGCGCGGAAAGACGCCCCAGCTGCAGGTCCCTGTGGGCGGACTGGGAGGGAAACCGGGGTTCCGGGCGGAGCCGGTGTCCCAGCCCCGTCCTGACTCCTGGTTCAATCAGTGGCGGGTTCAGCAGCTGGTGAGTTGGTGCGCAAAGCCCCCCCGAGGGGACTCCCAGCCCCGGGCCAGGACACAGCGGGATCAGGTTCCCCCCCACGGCTGACAACAGGCCATGGACCCGGCGCGGCCGCCTGGCAGGCGTGGCCAAGAGGCGGCCAATAGCGCGGCGATAAAGCAGGGGGCAGCCCCCACTCAGGAAGCAGCGGTGGCTGCTGCCTCCGAGCAGGGAAGAAGGCGGGGGCCAGCGCCAGGCAGGGGGAAGCCCCGCGTGTCCTGCTGCGGAGGTGCCCCAGAGGGAGTGAACCCTGCAGGTACTGACCAGGGATCTCTGCTGCCAGCCATCTCCACCCCCCTGACAGACAGAGGCTGGGGACCCCATTCCTTACCCAGCCTGGCTAGTTATCCAGTTCCCTTGTAAACCCCACTTATAACTTTTCCTTTTCCCCTTTCTCCACATGACTCATGGTTTTATAGACCTCTGTCATAGCCCCCCTTAGTCACCTCTTTTCCAAGCTGAAGGGGCCTAGCCTCTTTAATCTCTCCTCATATGGGACCCTCTCCAAACCCCTAATCATTTTAGTTGCCCTTCTCTGAACCTTTTCTAGTGCCAGATGATCTTTTCTGAAATGAGGCGACCACAACTGTATGCAGTATTCGAGATGTGGGCATATTATGGATTTATAAAAGGGCAATAAGATTGTCTTATTTGTTATTCCTGAGACTAACATCCTGTTTGCTTTTTTGACAGCCTCTACAAACTGTCTTATTGTAGCTAAATCAGCCCCTATCATATTGTATGTATAGCCAGAGTTATTTTGTTGCCCAAATCATTTAGTTTTGTGAGATTGTTGAGCAGTTTGAGACAAGGCACAGGCTGTGGGGCTTGGCCACAGGCCTTCTCCCCTGGCAGTCAGGGCCATGGGCAGATAATGGAATTTGGGCAGGGCAGGGGCTTGTCTCCAGCTGGAGAAAGAAAGGTAAGTTGGGGATATGGGGCACCCCTGCCCCCCTTGGGAGAGGGAGAGTAGCCTGATCTCTTTCCCAGTCCTTCTGGGATAAGTTGGAGGAGCAGGTCAGGAGAAGGGCTAGCCAAAAACTCCAAAGGTAGTAATAAAATGTTTTTTAAGTACATCAGAAGGAGGAAGCCTGCTAAACAACAACCAGTGGGGCCCCTTGATGATGGAGATACAAAACTTAGCTTCAGTCTTTACAGCTGAGGATGTTAGAGAGATTCTCAAATCTGAGTTGGCTTTTGTAGGTGACAAATTGAGGAAATGTGAAGTTGCAGAACTAGTCATTAAGGTTTCTCTCAGAATGATAGTTAAGCCCAAAGCAAAGTGTGAAGAACTTTAATCATTTTTAGATTCTCTTTGTTCCCTTATCAATTTTCTACATTTCCTAGGTTCTGGTTTATGTTAAGACCCTCTTGTGTGGTTATGGTTATCATCCCTGCATTTCAGCCCAAGATGCCACCTGAAAGGGGTTGCTTAGGGCTGGGGGCATTTCCCATCCTTTATTCCAACATACGAGACTGGGCTTGCAGGTCATGCTGACAAGGACAACTACAACTGTGCACCAAGGGACAGAACAAAATGGTAGTATAGGCTGCTAACAGAGTAGGGAGCATACTGGTCCCATATGAGGAGAGATTAAAGAGGCTAGGACTCTTCAGCATGGAAAAGAGGAGACTAAGGGGGAGGGAGGGAATATGATAGAGGTATATAAAATCATGAGTGATGTTGAGAAAGTAGATAACTTTTCCTTATTTACTTATTCCCATAATAGACAGCAGGTTTAAAACAAATGCAAGGAAGTTCTTTAAAAAGCATTCTTATGAACCAGGCTGGTGCCCATACTGCATTAGCCACTCAATGAATTCAAGCTAGCTTTTTGTGCAAACAGGTTTTATTCCATAACACCAACCCACCATCATACCGGCTCAGATATATAGGCAGCAAAGAACCAGAGGGAGGGGTGTGTGTGGTGTCTCGAAACTCAGCTTCTCCAGCCATCCTCACCAGAGTTGTGTCTCCCAGATCTCAGAGATGGTCTGGCTGGCTCGCTGCAAGGCCTGATGGGAGACAGAAGACATTAGCAAAGGTAGGGTGGCAGAGAGACCTGACACCCCCCCCTCCTCCCTCACCTGGAGCAGCCCAGCAGCCTCCTTGCGCTGCTGTGCCATGTCCTCTGACTCTGTAAGCAGCATGTCCAGCAGCTGCTGCTTGTATAGCTGTCCAACCAGCTGGCTCTGCAGATGGTCCTTGACATAGTTCACCAGGAAATGCATGATTGTCTTGAGGACGCTGTGGTGGAGGGGCAGAGGTCACAAGGGCACCCATCTCAAGCCCTTTCAATTCCCCATGGCCCTTAAGGGTCCAGGAGAGGGGCTGCAGCCTCACACCTTTGTCTGTCGTTCCCCTCCACCCCCTCAATCTTACCTGTCCTGGATCCTTTTGCGCACAATGAGGAAATAGGATTTGATGAGTCTGCAGATCACCTCACAATCCCGCTGCTCCTGCTGGCTCAGCTTCCATGTGGCCGGCATGGGCTGTGGGAAAAGAGAGAGGGCATGGGCCTTCAAGGGAAAGCGGGGGGGTCCCACCACGCAGGGCCTTCTCCCAGGGATAACAGTAGTAAGGTTATAAAGCCAGGCAATCTCCAGTTCCAGTAGCACAACGCTAGGATCACACGCAAAGGTCAGAACATTCTCCAACGAGGTGGGTCGAAGCTGAAGCTAGAGACATTGAGACTGGAAAGAAGGCAGAAATCATTAAGAGTGAAAGAATGGAATGTGGTGCATTGTCCAGCACTGGCCAGCTTTTCCCTAGGAATAACTTTGGGGCAGTTCTCTGGCCTATGGGTGTTGCAGGGTGTGTGTGTCAGACTAGATGATCAAAATGGTCCCTGCTGGCCTTGGAAGCAAAGCAGCTCTGAAAAGGCGCAATGGGAGCCAGAGCACTGAGGTTGGCCCAGACACAGCTCTCCTGCTGTCACTACCCCACTATCACCTGCCTGTGTGGGAAGGGTGTAACTCAGTGTGTCCAGCAGATTGACAGCATGGGAGCGACTGGGGCTGGAATACATGGGGGCTGGGCATTCCCCTTGGGCTTCTCCTCCATGCCAGCATCCTCCACTTTGTCACTCTTCCAACGCCGGCTCCCCTCCGCAGGGGGGTCATTCTGGGGACAGCAGAGACCAGCTGGCCACGTCAAGAGGGGTGACACTGGTATCCAGTGGAGGGGGGGGGAAGAGGCTCAGCAGTGGGATACAGGAGCAGAGAAGCATTACCTTGCTGGTGCTGACAGAGGCAGACACCAGCGCTGTGTCCATGAAGTCCGGGTGCTTGGTGTTAATATAGGCAAGCTCGATTGCAACCAGATTATGAACCTGCATGGGAGAGAGATGGGAGGGGGCCCAGCATGGTGGATTCAAAACAAAACAAGATTTAATTTAAACTCAATAAATGTGATTTTTGGTGTGAAACTGTTTAAAGTAATATTGAGAGTATTGTAAGCTTAGCCCTTAACACAAGTTGCCAGAATTGTAATGGATTTTAATCAAGAGCAGTACATGCTTGCTGCTGACATCTTAAAGGACATCAAACTGCATGTCCTCTTAGGATCATAGACCTGCCAGGGTTGGAAGGGACCTCAGCAGGTCATCTAGTCCAACCCCCCTGCTCAAAGCAGAACCAGTCCCCACACAGATTTTTGTCCTAGATCCCTAAATGGTCCCCTCAAGGATTGAACTCTCAACCCTGGGTTTAGCAGACCAATGCTCAAACCACTGAGCTATCCCTCCCCCTCTTACACTTAACTTTCATTCAAAGGACATAGTGAAAGGCCTGTGTTGAACAGATCAGTTTTCAGTGCAAAACATGTTTTGCTTGACATTTGTTCTTCTGGACCCAGCACATTTAAAGGTAATTTAATTTTCTTACTTGTAATTTGTGTCAAGCTCTATTTGGATGGAAACTGGAATTCCATTAAAAATGCCCAGAAACAGCATTTAATTGTTTTTATTAATTATCTAGTTAATAACAAGGCATCATTCACCATTTTCGAATACCAGAAAATTAAACTCTGAATAAATGTAGGTTCAACTACATAATTGTTTAAATAAACGTGTATAACTCTAGTGTATCCACCTGCTTTGCAGAAAGAAGCACCACGCTTAGTGTAAAGACTATATTTAGCTGCAAATTAACATGGTTTAATGGTTATCAGCCAGTGAGAATCCAACTTTTTTTTAAAGTGCATTTTCCCACTTGCTGATTTAAATCCAATCAATCTCCCCTAGGACAAAGACTTCAACCCCCACTCCCATATCAGGCCCCTACCCTGCATGGATCCCAGATGTCCCATAGCAGCCTCCTCCCCCTGGGGTGTTACCATCTCGTTGGTGATGGGCAGCCTCTGCCGCAGGACGCCTGTCACCACCTCCACAATTGCTTCATGCAGTTTGGGGAAGCGCAGCAGCTCCTGGTGCAGGGGGTGGGGGAGAAAGAGGAAAGATCTTGGAAATGTTGAAACTTCAAAAGATGGCTATTGAGATGTGCTGGACACAAATGGGCCCACAGCTTAGCCAGAGACTGCTCCAGCTGTGTTTGATGAGTGCAGGCCAGAGGTAAAAAAAAGTAGTTATGCCACCTGATTGCATGCTATGTTATTTTACTGTCAGAGCCCATGGGGGTCAGGGAATCCAACCCCAGCTGCGCAGCACCCAGGTTACAGGGCAGGGGTCACAGAACCCCTCGCTGGTCTGGGTGGACCCCCCAAACCATCACACACACCCCAGGGGGATTGCACAAACTGGGTCAGAGCAGGCCTGAGGCGCCCAGAAGATAGAGAAGGGTCTTTGGTATCAGGTATCAAGGATGAATGTAAACCAGAAACAGACATGAGACCATAACCAGGGGGCAAAGCCAGCAGGCTCTTGGGAGGGCTCAGGGAGAAGATGGGGGACACCAGGGGCACAGCAGGTCTGGCGACAGGGGGATGGTTTCACGCTGTGTTCTCACTGCAACGCCTTTATCTGAGATGAATGCACTGTGCAGCAGGGAAAGCTGGATGGGCTCTGCTAGCCCCGGCAGAGCCCCTTGGGGAAAACGTGGGGCAAACCACAGGCACTGGCCTAAGGTCAGACACTCCCCTGGGGGGCACCTGTGTGTTATAGGTGAAGCAGGGATGGATGATGGGAGCTGGGCTGTGGGGGGAGGGGGTCCCAGGTACCCACATGTTGTACATGGAGCAGGGATGGATGATTGCGGGGGGGCACCTGTGTGTTGTAGGTGGAGCAGTGCTGAATGATGTGCACGAGGAGCTGCAGCGCCAGTTGCACACAGCGCAGGCTCGGGTCCTCCAGACCTTTGATCTGACGTTTCACCAGCAGCTCGAAGGAGACCTCGGGCATGAAGAGGGCGGGACGGGGACCCTGAGGGGGAGGCAGGGACCCCATCAGAGCAGTGGCTTCCCCAGTGGGGATAGAGAGAGAGATACCTCCACCCCCCGTCACCACCCAGCCTCATCCCATTCTCCACTCTCGTGGGGCACAGAAAGCCAGGAGGGGGCTAGTCGGTCCCAGGCAGCCGTAGCGAGATGGGACTGAGAGTGTTGTGGGGTGGGCACATCCCACTCCAGGGGACTGGGAGGGGGGCACATACACACACTCGCCCCGCAGTCCACTATGGTCTGTTACCCCTCCGTCATGGCTCGGTACCATCCCCAATGTGGTACATGTGGGGGAGGGCTCCCTACCGTGTAGAATCAGGCAATGTTATCGTACCATGCAAGGCTGGGGCATGGTTGGTAAGAGGCACCATGTGGGGGGGCAGGCAGCCACAGAGGCAGGGGTGCTCGGGCTCCAGCAAAGAAAGGGGGACAGAAGGGGCAGGGTGGTACGGGCCAAGCCAGGGGCTAGCCTTCCAAAGCCAGCTGTTCACACGCCGCCCATGGCTTTGCAGTCTCCTCTTTAGCATTAACAACAGTTTACGAGGACAGCGGGTGGCATTTGCTATGGTGCTGGGCAGGCCGAGGTCTCTGGGTACCAAACCTCATGTCGCACTGTTCAATGTGGGACAGTGAGTGGGCCATGGGAACATCTGTGGCCCATTTATTCCACCTAAATTAATAGAACAGGGGCCGGTGGAGAGGGAACTGCCCGGAGGGGTACCATACCATGGCACTGCGAATGGCCATCAGGATATCCAGCATCGTGAGCCCAGCCAGCGGGTCGATGGACTCCAACGTCCGGCCGAACGTCTCGTGGAAGATGTTGCCCAGGTGGGCACCCCCGCAGCTGGGGGATGGTGGGGTGGGGGGGAAGAGACACAGAAGAGTTCAGAGGGAGCATAGAAACAGTAGCCAAAGCACAGCCCCCCCCCCACCAAAATGGCCACACACCCCTGCCTCTCAGCACTGCCCACCCTCATGCCCCCAGACTTCTCAGCTCCCAGGTATCTGCACCGCAATTCCTGCCCTTGAGGGGGCAGGTCCGCCTCCCCCATAGCACTCACAGCTCTGAGGTCTCAATGTTCCGGGCCGTGCCCTCGATGGTGTGGCAGTACTCGGTGGCGAACTTGGTGATGATCTGCAGCAGCGTGGCATTCTTGTCCTCGATGGGCTGCCCATAGCTCTGCAGCACTGACTGATATTGGGCCGTCAGCACATTCACCCGGGTTTTCAGCTCCGGCAGGCAATCCCGGATGTGGTGCATCAGCAGCCTGGGGCAGGGCACAGGAATGGGCCCGTCTAACCCAGCCTCCCGGCTCCTGAATTTCCAGGGAATCATTCTAGCACCCAGCGCTGACAGCCAGGGCTCAACTCCTCCGCTGGGGTGACTCCAGGGTCTCCTGCCACCATGTGCTGCCCTGCTCCTCCTGCTGCCCCCCATGCTCCTGGCCACTCTCTAGCGGCACTGAGTTCTGCTAGAGAATGTCAGGTATGATACTCACCCACACCTCCCTTTCTGGTCAGTTGTAAATGGGCTCACTTCTATTCTGTCTGCTGGGGCAGCACACACCCCTCTGTCCTTTCCCTCCTCTGCAACAGATCCCTTAACTGCCCCCTGCCCAGCCCTAGTCTTCTGGCCCCAGTGCCCCTCGCCAGGGAGAGAAGAGCCCCAGCTGGCACCCACCGGTTGAGGGTCTTGGCCAGGTGCCGGGTGCCGATGCGGTTGGCCAGTGATGGGTATCGCTTCTGCAGGAAGACCTGCTCATCCTGCAGTGACTCAGTGATGCTCTTCCAAGTGTTGATGTCGTGCTGGCTCCTGGGAAGGTCGAGATAGAGTCATTGTCTGTCCCCACTCCCCCCACCCATTCCAGGCTGGTGGGGAACGTTGGGTTTGCTGCCCCCTGCAGCCCCTCCAATCCCCCAAACTTCAGCACAGCACCCCCATCCCACCACCAAAGACATTCTCCAGAACCTTCCTCCCCCTCAACTCCAGCCCCTCCCACCTCTCAGCAGACCCTCATGCCCTACATCTCCACAGCCCTTCCCCCGGACTCCACCACCCTCCTACCCACCTGTTCACCACCCCAATGATGCCCAGTTTGACAGGGATGACCCGGCCCATCAGAACGTCCATGGCGTCCGTCCCAGCATCCATCAGGTCCAGCTTGGTGACCACGGCCAGTGTGCGGCATCCTGCAGGAGGGGAGAGGGTAGGGATGATCAGGCAGGCCCAGGATCAGAGATGGAGACTTAGGCCCAAGCTACACTTACCCACCTAGTGACCTGGGTCAGGGTGTGAAACCCCAAAGGGCGACCTAACCCCCAGCACAGACACTGCTGTGCTGGCAGACCAGTGTTTCTGGCACTAGGTGGCATTCCTACAGCACCAGGAAAGCCCCTCAATCGGGTACCCGTGTCTGGGCCGGCACAGCCGCTGGAGCACACACAGTGCAGCCAGGGCAGGAGGCAGACCCCCAGGAAGTTTTGGAGCAGCAGGGCAGGGGATTCAGCCGACACAGACTCTGACCTAAGCCTGGCTTTTCTTCTCTAGCCTGGGCCCTCCGATCCCAGACTGCAAGGGTCCAACAAACATCAGCAGGTTTTGCTATGGCCGCCCTGCATCTCTCCTGGTCCCTGCTGCCTGCAGCACTCCTGGCAGGGCTGAAGTCTCCGCTAGGGACCCAAACTCCCCTAGAGTGGTGGACAGCCACAGAGAGGAACAGGGGGGCTGGAGCCCAAGGGACTTACAGGGGAACAAAGCCAGAGCCTCGCACATTGAAAAGGGGCGGCACTCCCTAAAGAGACTCTGTGAAGGCTGCAGCACCAAACACTCAGTAAATTCACTGCATCCCCCTTACCACCTGCCTCCACTCCCCCCATGCAGGGCTCACAGCCCACTAGCTCTCAGCCCCACCCATGCCCTAGGTCCCCTGGGGGAGCCCCTCACATCAGTACCATCGGGGTCAACATCCCTGGCCAGCTTGAGCGCCTCAGAGGTGGACACGTCGGTGTTGGCAGCTGTCACAACCAGGATCAGGCAGTTCGGATTGGAGACGTAGGATAGGATCATCTCCCGCACCTGGCCCTCAATGTTGGGGGGCTGGTCCCCCACAGGCACCTGGAGAGGGGAGAGAAGAGTGAGTGCAGGCTCCTGCCAGACAAGATACAGGTGAGCCCGGACTGCTGGGTTCTCTCTCCAGCTCTGGGATGACAGCAGGGGCAGGTGGGTAGAGCAGGAGGGGCTGGGAGCCAGGACTCATGGTTATAGACATCGACTGGCTGAGGGTCCATAGTTGGGAAGGTCTCCCAGTGAGAACAGGAATAAGCCAGATTTTGGAAATATCCCTTTAGCGGCAGCTTTGACAGACACCCACAGTGGGGCATTACCCCTCCTCTACCCATCCAAGGATCCCTCCCCATCCCATCCCCCAATGCCATGGGGCACCCGCCTCTCACCTTGGTGATCCCCGGTAGGTCGACCAGTGTCAAGTTCAGGACATGTGGGGAGTAGATCTTCAGATACAGGGGCTCCGGGCTGATCCCCTGCAGGGCAATAACCAACAGAGTTATAGTAGAGGGTGCTGGGAACCAGGACTCCTGGGTTCTCTCCTCGGCTCTGGGAGGGAGAGTGGAGTCTGGTGGGTTAGAGCAGGGGGGTCTGGGAGCCAGGCCTCCTAGTTCTCTCCCCAGCTCTGGGAGGGAGAGTGGGGTCTGGTGAGTTACAGTAGTGCGAGGCTGGGATCAGAACTCCTGGTTTCACACACAAACACTGGGGAGGTTTTGTCACAGGTGTTCATTACCTTGTTGGTCCCTGTCGTCCTCTCGGTCTCAGTCTCAATCTCCTGCTGGATCTCACTGAAGTCGGTGAAGGTCTGAGAGGGGACAGGGAGGCATGGTGGGCCCTGAGACACGCTCCATGGCCCCAGCGGCACTTCCCTCTGCCCCGAAGCTGACAGTACATGGACAGGGGGCATGCAATGACCCACAGCCAGGATGGGTAAGGGAGGCTGCCCCAATCTCCAGCAAAGGACAGGGATGGGTGCTGGGAATATCACCCCCATTATTCCTTGACAGACAGGTCAGGAAGGGGCATCCGCCACCCCTCTAATTACCATGATTCCCCCCTAAGACCCAGACAGGGGTTGAGGTGGCCACCCCCAGATCCCGAGCAGGGCCCCTACCTTGTGCTTGCAATGCAGGAAGGTTGCCCACTCTTCGGCCTGGGTACCTGCACGGAGAGCCAATTTGGGGTCACTCTCAGCCCGCCAGGGTGTGGACAGGGCTTCAGGGGCTTGCACAGCCCCACTGAAAGCGGCTGTTTCCGACCCTGGCTCCCCATAGGAATCATTGGCTTCAACCCACAGACATGGGCTCCCCAGCAGCAGGGAGAGAGGGAGTCACAGTGAGCCAAATATCTCGTGGTCTCACCACCTCAGCCCTTGGGGTCTCTACTCTCAACCTCCCAGAGCAGGGAGGGGGTGGGAGGCCTCCCAGTGAATGGTACTGCAGAGCAAGGGAGAGAACCCAGGAGTCCTGGCTTCCAGCCCCCCACTCCCACTCTAACCACTATACCTCACTGCCCTCCCAAAGCTGGGTTACACCCAAGGAGTCCTGGCCTCCCACAACCTTCTGCCTCCTGTCCCCTCAGCCCAGGGAGAGCCCACCATGCCTCCCAGCACCCCCTTACTTGTCTCCCCACTGGCTGCATATTGCCGCTCCTCCAGAAATGGCACATTCACCAGCTGCAAGACCAGGGGCCGCCGAGTGACAATGCCTGAGCCCCGGGGCAGGAAGTCACGACCCACAATGCTCTCCAGAACTGAGCTCTTCCCGCTGCTCTGTGAGGAGGGGAGAGACGGGGTTAAGGCTGGAAGGGACAGGAGGGTGAGGGGCAGCCAGACGTGGTGGGCAGAGGGAGAAGAGGAGCCTGGGGCTTCAGAGATTAGAGAGTGTTGGCAGGGTCTCACCTGGACCCCAGTGGGGCAGCTGGATCCCTTCAGGAAGGGAGGGATTGGAGTCTCACCTGGGCCCCAATCACCATGACCTGGGGCAGCTGGATCCCCCCAGGGACAGAAGGGTTGGATGGGGGGGTGTCTCACCTGGGCCCCAATCACTATCTGGGGCAGCCGGATCCCCCCAGGAAGGGAAGGGTGGGATGAGGGGGGCAGGGGTATCACCTGGACCCCAATGAGGCAGCTGGATCCCCCCAGGGCGGGAAGAGTGGAGTCTCACCTGGGCCCCAATCACCACGATCTGGGGCAGCTGGATCACCTCGGCCCCTACCGTGTTGAAAATCTCCTGCAATTTGTTGATAACAGGGATCAGAGTCTCCATGGCAGGGTCGGATGCGGGGCTTCTCCCTACAAGGGGACATGGGGCACCCCCTCAAATCAACCTGGAGCCAGTATAGCCCCACAGCCAAAAACAGAACCCAGGCATCCGGCCTCCCCCCGCCCCCTCAGACACGGAGCAGACCCAGGCATCTGGGCTCCCCGCCCAGACACGGAGCCGACCCAGGCGTCCAGGCTTCCCCCGACCCTCACAGACACGGAGCAGACCCAGGCGTCCGGGCTTCCCCCACCCCCAGATACGGAGTGGACCCAGGCGTCTGGGAAGGGTTTGCTCTGCTACCTGCTCTCAGGCCCCAGCTACAGCCCCATTCACTTCCCAACGTGGAAGCACTGCCCCGCCCCCCTCCGCTCTCTATTGGTCCGAGACCCCAGGAGTCCCATCGCTATTTGCGGAGGGGCCATCAATCACTGCTCAACGCCTTTCCTCTAATCCCATAGCAGGAGAGTGGCTCGGCGTGAGGGCTGAGACTGGAGGGTTATTGGCTCGTTCTCACACCAATCAGTGGGGCCATGGTCTCTGCGGCAGCCATGTTTGAAAGGGGCAACCTGAGGGCAACATTGGCCAAACAGGGCTGTCTACGCAAAAGAATAAATGGACTAAAATCCGACATCAGGAGTTATAACATTCAAAAACCAGTAGGAGAACACTTTAACCTCTCTGGTCACTCAAAAACAGACCTAAAAGTGGCCATTCTTCAACAGAAAAACTTCAAAACCAGACTCCAAGGTGAAAGTGCAGAACTGGAATTAATTCGCAAACTGAACACCATCAGATTAGGCCTGAATAAAGACTGGGAGTAAATACTACTTTATTCTTTGCCCCCATAATATACAGATTAGCAAAGAGAACTTGGTTCAAAACCCAAATTCAAAACCTCAAACTTCAGTCCCTGAAATCTGAAGCTATGTACATATACAAGAGCTATACACAGCAAATCCAAGCAAGGGCGCTCTATTGGCAACCAGACAATGCGGCTCACTAGGCTGCTCTTTATGAGTCTGGTTTTAAAAAATAAGCAGTAATACAGCATTAAAAGTAATACAGTTACAACATGACACTTCACAGTTCAGGGGAAAAAACCTCAGGCAATTGCTAGGAATTCAGTGTGAAAGAGAGAGGAGGAGGAGTTAAGGGAAAGAAAACTATTTTTAATCCCTGTTCAGGAAAAAAAGCGCAGAATACAGGGCCACTGAACTCTCACTTTAGTTAACACAAGTAGGTTGTGTCTACACATATCTGAGGAGGACTCGGACTCTGAGGGGAAGTAGCCAGGAAAACCAGCCATTGTGTAGGGGCACTAAGGTATATCCAGGGTGACACTGATGAGCTCAGAGGGGGTTATTGTTTTGCCTGATGTATTAAAGACATGGAAGGGATAAGCAGTCAGCTCGCTACCTTGTGGGCCTAAACTGGCAATTCTCTATGGCATGGTCTACACTGGGCGGGGGGAGAAGGGGAACTGATCTAAGTTATGCAACTTCAGCTACACACATACAACCAGACGGCCCTTCACTCCTTAGAGACCAGGATGTTCTTTCAGCTTTCCTGCGGCACGGGCCCTTCACATTCAGAGGAGCAAGCTGGGCACACACCCTATGGATCTGTTTTCTGGGAAGGTGTGTACAGTACACAGCCATTTAGAATTTGGCTCTTGATGTCTGTATTCTAAACCCAATTATTAATTCCTAGCCAGACAGACCGCTCACCCTACACTATGCCACACCATCCATCCAACCCCAGCCCTTCCTACCAACCCCACACTGCGCCATGATGTCCAGCTTCCCCCCCACACCTGCCCCATTCACCCACTATGGCGCCCCCGCCCTTTCCACTTCAGTCTTGGCTGGTTAAACTGTACTGGGAGATCCCTGCCACGGGCCAGTCTGTCCTCAATCCACCAGGGGTGATGGCAGAGGCCCCAGCCACCAGACCCCTTTCATCTCCAAAGGCTAGAGCAGGAAAGAGGGAGTGGGCAGGGGTCTACAGGACAGAGGAGCTGAGGGTAGATGTTCGGGGGGGGTCTACGTCAGTGGTTTTCACCCTATAGTACGTGGCTCCCTGGAGGTCTTCAGAGCATGTCTGAGATGTCCAAGGCGGTCTGCACCTCCATTTGAAATGCTTGGAAGGGTCCACAAATGAAAAAGGTTGCAAACCACTGGGTTACAGGACAGGATGTTAGATCAGGGTGGGTGTTGGGAAGGGGTTTACAAATGGAGGAAGTGGAGGGGTCATGGTATTGGGGAGGGTCTGAAGGGAGTGCCAGGGGGTCAGAGGGAGGACAGGGGGCTAGAGAGGTATTGGGGGGCTAAAAGTTGGGCTGGGAACTAAAAGAGTGGTGGTGGGGGCTAGAAGAGGGAGGGGGTGGGAGGTATTTGGGGGGCTAGAAGAGTGGGGGAGGATGGGAGGTATTTGGAGGAGGGAAGCTAGAAGAGGGAGGGTGGGAGGTTTTTGGGGGGTAGGACTAGAAGAAGGGTGAATTTAGGGGGAGAGGAGCTAGAAGACAAGGAGGACGGGAGGTATTTGGGGAGAGGGGGTCTAGAAGAGGAGGGGTGGGAGTGATTGGGGGCAAAGGACAAGAAGAAGGGAGGATGGGAGATATTTGGGGGGCAGGGGGCTAGACAAGAGGGGTAGAAAGCATTTGGGGGAGGTATTTGAGGGCAGAGGGAAAGAGAGGGGGCAGCAGGTATTTGGGGCAGGAGATAGAAGGTGGTGGGAGGTATTTGGGGGGCAGGAGTAGAAGGGGGCTGGCAGGTATTGGGGAGGGGCTAGAAGGGGGGGAATAGGAGGCATTCGGGGGCCAAGGGCAAGGCAAGGGGGCAGGAAGTATTTTAGGGGCAGGGAGTATTTGGGGAGGGGCGTGTGGAGAGCATTTGGGGGCAGGGGTAGAAGGGGGTGGGAGGTATTTGGGGAGGAGGCCGGAAGGATATTGAGGATGGAGGGTAGAAGGGAACAGGAAGCATTGGGGGGCTGGGTGGGTATTTGGGAAGCTCAGGGAGGGCCCGCAGCCGCCTTTACCTGCTCCCGTTCCGGACTGCGCCACCTCCTGCTCAAAAGCCGCCTCACGAACGCCTCAAGGTCACGTGACGCCCCTGGCGAAGCTCCGCCCCTCCCGATACAGCCAATAGGAAGAGGAAACAGAGCCCTGACCAATCGGAGCAAAAGAAAAATCACCCCCGCTCCCCTCTGTTTGAGTGCGAGGGTGGAGGCTGCCTGGCGTGATCATACACCGGCTCCAGGGTGTAGGAGGGACCAGACTCCCCCCCCAGAGTGGAGCGCGGGTGCAGACACTCAGGAGCTGGTGGCTCTTTGCACAGGCAATGCTGTGATGAGTTGATGAGTCTCAGCCTTGAGGGCCAGGTGCTCCTAATGTCACCCACCTCCCAGCCCCCCAGCTTGTCTAGGGGGCGCCTCCCTTTACCCCCCCGCCCCGGGAGCTGCGGAGCCAGTGGCAGTGGTTGTGTAGGGGGCCATGCTAACAAACTAACTCCTCGCACCAGACTCACTCGATCCTTCTGGAGGTCTTTATTCTGGTGAGGGGGACCCTGAGTTCCAGCCTTCCCTGGGGGAAGCTCCCCGAATGGGTTATCTGCTGCGGAGTTGCAAGACCCTCCCACTGGAATGCAGAGGGCTCTGCCGGCCGTGGGGTTCCCTGCAGCCTGGTGGCATTCACAAGGAGACAAGGAGAACCGAGATGGCCTGACACCCCAACCCCTCTAAGAGCTCCCGCCCGTGCCTACCCCCCATGCCTGCTGCCTCTTGAGCAGCCATCCCTACGGTCTCCCCAATCCCTCTCCCCAGCTGTCTCCCCTCCCCCACAGCCCGCTCCTGTGATATCCCCCCTCTCTACACTTTCTCCCTGCAGCTTCCCCCTTCCCTCCCTGAGTCCCAGTTTCATTCCCTGACATCACTCCAACCCCACCTTGCCCCATCACAGCCCTTATCCCCCTCTAGTACCCCGGCCTCTGCTCCCTGTGGTGGGCTTAAGAGGCCCCCACTCCCTAGCCACTCCACTCACCAGAATTTGAAGCTGCTGGCTTTGAGGCAGGGGGGCCTGGGCTAGACCAGCTGCTTGGGCAGATCCTGGTGAAAGAGAGAAGAGCGGGCAAGGCTGAGAGGCCCTTCCCTTGTCTTAGGGGAAGGCAGGGGGTCCTACAATTTGGCCCAGCATCACCTTCGCATACAGAGAGGAGACATCAGCTCCCAGCAGGCCGTGCTCCATGTCCAGTCCCGCAGGGATAAGACCAAAATCCACCAGTGACCCCCCACACCACTACCCCCATCAGCAGTCAAGCCGGGGAATCACTCCCTTCTCTCCTGTGAGGGCTGCAGAACTCCCTGCCCCCTGCAACACCAGCTTCCTCGCCATGTACCCTGGAGTGGGGTCGGATAAGGGTAGATTTATTCTTTCTATTCCTCAGATCTAGCCCTCAGTCCCAGTCTGCCCATACGTGTTCCACGGTCTGGAGCAGTTGGCTGCTTACCCAGGGGTACCAAGGAGCTGCCAGGAGAAGAGACGAGGTTCTCCAAGGCTCTGCATCCATTCACATTGGTACCCGTCTCACACATGGGGAAACTGAGACTCCAGGGAGGACGATATGGGCTGCACCAGATCGGACTGGGAGTCTGTGGGAGAGCCAGGAATAGAAGCCTTGAGTCCTGGCTCCATGGGCTGCTTGGGACTCCTCCATTTGGGGAGGCTGGGCGCTCCCGGACTGCAGCCTTGCCCCAAGGCTCACTCCCACTCAGCATCCCCTGGGCCCTTCTACCCACCGCCCATGCCTGGCTCTCAGTCTCCCCTGGTCTAACCACTAGACCCAGCAGGGCTAGAACAATTTTTATAGTGGGAGGTGCTGAGAGCCAGTGAACAAAACTGTAAACCCTGTCAAGGATGGAAACCACTTCAAGCCAGCTGGTGCACCACGACTGGCCCTCACTCCCTTCCCAGAGCTAGCGATGGGACCCGGATACCCTGGCTCCCAACCCCCACTCTAACCACTAGACACCACTTCCCTCCCAGAGCTGGGGATAAGAACCAGGAGTCCTGGCTCCCAGCCCGACTGTGGGCTAAACTGAGCATCGCTTACCATCAGGTTGGAGGGGACGAGTCATGGACGGCGCGTACCATGGGCTGGGGCAGGCTGTGTCTCCCCAAACAGGCCAGTGTAGCTCTGCCCATGCTCTGCCCAGAAGGCCCCCTCCTGCTCGCCCTTCCCTCTTGGCCCCAGCCCAGGCCGGCTGGCTGCTCCTCCCCAGGGCAGCGTGCTGGAGCTGGGACTAGGGTGTCCATGGCCAGCCTGTGGCTGGGACTTGAGGTGGCTGGGGGGCACCTGGGAATACCCACCATGTGCTTGCGAAGGAAGGGCTGGGGGGGCTGTGCGCTGCCTGCCCTGCACTCAGGAGCTGGAGGGGCCGTGCACTGTCCACCCACCCAACATTTGGGGACTTGGGCTCATGGGTGGAGGGGGGCGCATGTGTCCCCCACCGAGCATGCTAGGGGAAGCCACAGGGGGGCATTCTGGTCTCCAGTGGGGGAAGGGGGCCAGGAGGGGCAGGGCCGGTTGGGGGGAATTGGATGCTCCATAAAACAACCAATAGATCAGATCAATGGGCCAATCTAATCTGTATCCCCCCCAACATCAGATTAATTGGGCCATCTAGCCTGCTATCCCCCTCCCCAACATGAGATCAATGTGGTCTGTGGCACGCAACCTTAAACAGCTCAAGTTGGTTAACATGATCAAATTTTTGCTTGTTTTTTTACATGTATCTTGTTTTTAGTAACCCACATGGAATACACAGATTAACTTAGTTCGTCTCCAGTGTAATAGGGACCAAGGTTCTATAACACAAGCTCTGTGTCTGGTCTGGTTTTTCCAGTTCTTTATCACACATATGCCTGCTTTCGATACTTTCGCAGTTGTTGCGCAGACATTCCTTTTCACTGAATTTGTGCAAGCGCATTACTAACTATTGTGTAAGAAATGTAGTGCTTGACTGCTAAGAAGCACTGCAAGTCTTCTGTACGAAAGGATCTTGCTCTCCCCAGCTGAGCTCTCTTTCAGTAAGAGAAGGGGCTGTGTCTGAGGCTGGGAGCCCAGTGTGGAGGCTGCTCCGGCATGGCCAGCAGCAGGGCAGTGCAGTGGGACCGGGGATAGCATGGGGAGTGGGTGGCTTCTGTACAGAGAGGAAGTGTGGGCTGCAGGCTTGGTCAAGATGGACACTGTCCTGATGGGAGAAACAGGGGCCTATCTGCCTGGTTTGCCCTCTGCCCTGGATCCCTGAGCTCCTCCACAGACCTGAGAGGGGGCTGCCCGAGGCTGTAGTAGGCCAGGGTGGACAAGTATCCCAGACAGCGAAGAGAGGAGCAGCCTCTCCTGCAGGGTCAGTGTAAATGAGGCAGGGAGCGGCTGGGCCCAGGGAGCTGAAAGAAGAGCTTAGGGCCTATCTCTGGTGCAGATCTTGCAGCCCAGGCTACACCCTGAGTGTGAGGAGACAGTCGCAGCTTGGGGTGGATGGATCTGGTGGTTCAGATCTGGGGGCTGGGGTTGGAGGAATGGCTGGAATTAGGGATCAGAAGTCTGTTTGGGTTTTGAGTGCAGGGTTGGAGCTGCGTCTTTGGGATGTATTGCATGTAGGGTAAAGAACTGGGTATTTGGGGACAGTCTTACTTTTGGTGGGGGGTCTGTTCAGCTGTGGCACTTGTGGAGCACTGGGAGTTGGAAGTGGAGTAGTTGAGGGAATGATTTGATGTTGACATTTTAGACTGTGGGTAGGAGCTGGGCTTTGGTCTGCACTCCTGGCATTTCACTAGAGGGTCTTGTGTTTTTGTCTGAAAACCTGATCCTCCTTTCACCTTTCCCTTTCAGATCTTCCTCGCTCAGCTTGTACACTTGACAAAAAAATCTGAGTCCCAGGAATTCTGCTTAGGTGTCTGCAGGGCAAGGTGGGCCCTGAAATCCAGCAGCTGGGAGGCCACTTGCAGTGGTTTGTAGCCCCCTCCCCTGCCTTCTTCTAGGAGGCAGCAGAGAGCACCTGACACTGCTGCAACAGGAGATCGAAGCCACCCAGGCCGAGGAGGATCGGCAAGGCGAGGAGTTAGTGATAGATGCCTGGAGCCCCTGCCTCTCAGGTTTGCCTGGGGTAACAGTGCCTGAGTGACATGGTAAACCCATGGCTCGTTCTGCCAGCTGCAGTGTGGAAACCAGCCCCCTGGAGCCCATACAGAGTGCAGGGTTAGGAATGTGCAGGTAACACGATGGCCTTAAGGTGCAAAAGGCTGCTGTGAGGGGGAATGTCAACCTGCCCACTGGCCCAGAAAGACCATGCCTAAAGGCTGATAAGATGGATCCATGGCCCAGTTCCTTTCTAGCACCTTGGGGAGAAAGGAGAGAAGATGTGGGCTGGAGAGATGAGGATTTTGGCTCAGGCCCAGTTGATGAGAAAAGCCACTCCTGTAAGCAATGTCCAGCTTCCCCCGCCCTGATTCCTCCTTCGTCCTGGCCTAAATGAACTTCCTATCACCAACAGAAAGAGATCATGTCCTCTGGTAAAGAGGTCCTCACTTCTTGGAGGCACATTTATGCTTCTCTGCCATTTCCAAGCCACCCTCTCCCTGTCATGGCAGAAACAGACGGAAGTCAAGAGGCAGAAGATTGTCTGGGAGCAGGAAGAGCTGCCTGGGTTCGTGGCAGGATTGGGGCCAGAGAAGTTCCTGCTGGAAGAGCTAGCCGGAACCAGAGCCACTGTCAACAGAAGGGATGAGGGTGACTCTAAACTCTCCGGGGAGATTTCCCTGTCCAACGAAAGGGTTGGAGAGAAGGGGCAGTTTCCACTGACCCAATCCCTGAAGGTCAGACTCTGTTATTGCCATGATAATATGCAGCATTTCTATGGGAGCTTCTCAGCCCTAGCCCCCAAAGCATTTCACAAGGTTGGCTCATTGGCATTATCCCTATGTTACAAAGGGGAAAAGCAAAGTTACTGTCACTCACTCAGCGTGACAGTCCTTGTTGTCCAGTCAGGCAGCCAGATTGGACTCCATGGGGAAGGAATGTCCTCTTTTCCTCATGATACTTTGGTGCCACGTGGTAAAGGACTATTGTTTCCAATCTAATCCTGGCATCCTTGGGGCTGAAAGCAATGCTACTGAAGCAGGGAGTGGTGTTCTATGAACAATTTGATATAGGCCATAGCTCTCCCTAGCTTTCTTCTCTGGGATGAAAACCAACAGCTGAGTGCCTGCTATTTCGATCAGAGTTCTTGCCAAATCCTTCACCGTGCTGAAAGTACACTTCCCTGGAGTCGAATCATGTAGCAAACCACCCAAAATCTCAGCAGTGCTAGGCATGAATAGCTTCTGCAAACATGGCCAGTTTATTCCTTTAAACTGGTGGCACAGGTGTCAGTTAGGAACCAGGCATAAGCCTAGGTCACAGTCTCCGTTAGCTACCTGAGATGGGGGTTCTAAGCAAAAAGAGTTCTTTATTTTCCTGCAACTCTCTCAGCTTCAACACTGATTGTATTTTACACATCTTTGCAGTTCCTGCTAGGGGTGACCATGACGTCACCAAAACCGCCCTTTTCTTCCCTTCACGTTGTCATAGTTAGGGACAGCATTTCCTAAACCATGGGATTAGGTAGGAGATGACTTCAGGAGTAACGTCCTGTAGAGCTGAGACATACCAAGGTACGATCCAGACTAATGAGCAGCTGTATTACCCCTGCCCTGAAATCTTGGGTGCCTTATGATGCCTTCTGAAGTTGCTTCCACCTGGACCACTCCCAAAGAGCTTTCCAGCAGGCAAGCCACACCCTGAGTCTCTGTGTGTAACTTCAGCCCACCAGCCACACTGGGGTTACACTTTGTCTCTCTCCAGCCATGCTTCTACTACATGGTGACCCCCCAATATACCCCCAGCCCCAGATTTCCCAGAAATGCAGCTCCTGGACAGTACAGAATCTCTCAAGGCCAATAAACCTTTAGGAGAATAATATGTAAGATTATTTCAAAGAGTTATTCAGAAACATCAGTTTAAACACACTGACTTAGAAAGAGATAAACTAGATATCACAATGACAAAGAGATTTTATATGCGTACAGGTAATGAGGCATAACAGTCATTAATTGGCTACAAGAAAAAGAAAGATAAAATGCTTACTAACAAATACTTAAGAAATTATTTTCGTTTCAAAGCAAATTTTTCTAAACACATGCTTCAGTAGTCTTCCTGACCCAACTCCTTAGGGCGGGACCTCTCCATCAAAGTTAAACAGATGTATTATTTTCTCTTCTCAGGTGTGGAGAATGCAATAGGCAGGAAGAGATGTGTTTTGTGGGTGTCTGCCCCTTCTGTCCCTGGGGGAACCTGGTGACTAACAATTGCTTTGCAGTGGGAAGAAAAGCTTAATTGTGATACCCCAAATTCGTTTGGACTACAGAACAGTGACTGAGGTCATGTCAGATCTTGAGGAAATCTGCTAAATTAACTTACCCGCTATATAGGGGCAATTTTCTTTAATTTTAAAAATAGTTAAAATTTTCCAGCAAGACAGCTAATACAAGTTAGCTAACTCCATGGAACAGCCTAGTGGAATCAAGACCCAGATAGATTTAACGTCCTCCCCCCCATCACTCCTCAGCTGCAGGGTGAGGGGTCACTGCACACCCAACTTACATGCATCTTGACCTCCTATACCCAGACACCCGCACCAGGCCTCACCCTGCATGCCCAAACTCCATCCCACTGAACCTCAACCCCTTCATCTGGAGTCCTTCTGCCCCCAGATCCCACCCCCTGCACCCAGAACACTCCCACTGAGCTCCCTGCTCTCAACCCCCCTGCACCACTGAGTCCCCACATCCACACTCCCATCCCACTGACCCCCAACTAACTGACCCATATCCCCCCCAAGCCCCACTCCCCCAGCACCCAGACCCCCTTGCTGAGACCCCCTCACACCCACTCCCCTCCACTGAGCCCCAACCACTTTTAGCTGGAAGCACTTGCAGAGTCCCATTACCCTTGCACCTGGAATCACCCCCAACAAGTCTCTGTGCATCCAGATCCCTCCCCCACATCTACACCCCCCACTGAGCTGCTGCCATCCAGATTGTCCCACACAGAATCCTCTCACCCCACACCTGGATCCCCCCACACTGAGCCCTCCACACTTGGTTCCTCCTGGTTGAGCCTGCCTGCCCCACACCTGGTGGGCCCCAGGGTGTTTCTGGGGCAGGCCTTGTGCTGTGTCAGGGTTGGGTGCAGCCTCACCACTGATTCCGTGTCCCAGGGGTGGAGGGTGGATAGGCTGCAGGGTGATCTCCCACCCCCGTAAAGCCAGTGGTTTGTGCTCTCCACTGTCAGGCTGGAGCCTCCCCTGTGTGGATTCTCTGATGGCTAAGAAGCTGTGAGGGCCTACTGAACTTTTCCGCACACTCTACACACCTCTTATTTCTCTCTCCAGTGGGGATTCACGGTTGGGTCCTGGTTTCCTTGATGCCTCTGTGAGTTCCCCTACAATTAACAGATTTTCCACCTTTCTGTGTTGGCTGGTTTCCCTGCTGATTCTCTGGCCTTGCTTGACTCTTACTGGCTTTTTTCCCTGCTCACATTTCCTGGACACACCCCATTTCTGTGACATTTAAAAATTGGGTGGAGAGTTAAGAGTTTAAAAAAATCCGTGTGGTGCTTGTACATGGTATAATTTAGAAGCCAAGATTCCTTCTTATTAGCACGAGTTTTGGTAAAGACTTGTTGGCATCTCATGGAAAATACTGCATGTTATGCAGCTCACACTTGTCATATTTTTATTCCTTTTTACCTGCATGAAAGAAGGATTTTAATTAAGAGCTCCTGCTTCTATTCATATTGCTTACTTCTTGCTGGAGGTTTTAAGACCAGATCCTCAGCTCATCAATCAATTAGAGTAGCTCTAGTGTGAAGGTCCAGATCTGTTACGATCCTGTTGTGTACAAATGTCATTAGTAATAGCAAAACAGGAGAGAAGGGAATGCTGGACATACCACGGGCAGATCTCTCTTTGAAGTTGGATGGTGTTCAGAGTTGTCCATGAGGACAACTTGGAGGTTTCCAGCACCCACCCCAGGCCATGGGGCATGTTGCAGGCCCACGGGTTTAAGGCTTGTGTCATGCGCCACAAGCCTCTGCTGGTTAGTGACCCCCACGACTCCTGTCTACATTGCCTGGGGGAAGCACACCAAATGGAGCAGTGTAAGATTGGCAAGGTGTTCAAGCCTAGAACAAAGAAAGAGAGAGACTTTTGTTTGAAGCAGTTGTTGATGGAGGCCGTGCTGCAGCTATGAGGCCTGGAGCACCCAATATCAGCTCCAGTTTCCTCAGTGCAAAGTGCCCCAGATTCATCAAGAGACCTGGTGCCTGCCAAGCACCGGAAGCTGTCGGGCTCAGAGCGCCAAAGTAGGCCCCAGCATGGCTCATCCTCCCCGGTACAACCCAAGACACAGCCAAAGAAAGGGCACGGACGTTCCCCGCAAAGGAGACCAGCACCATCCAAGGCCCTGAACACCAGGAAGAGCGGGATGGATGCTGTACTGGTGCTGTCACTGGTGGTGCTGGCGCAACTTGTCCCACTGAGTCCAGCTCTAGGTGAAATCTGTGCGGACGACAGGCTGGAGAGAGTAATAGATTAACCCTCCATGCCTGACACCTTTGAGGCAGGGAAGGACCTCATCACTCCTGGCGTTGGTCCCGGTCAAGCTCTGAGTCCGTGGACTCCCATTTACCCCTGACTCAGAAGGAAGTCTCGGTACCGGAGGTGAGTCAACATGCAGAATTAGTGGAAGGGGCATGCTACTTTCTGGAGCCCGGAAGCCAGCACCAAGAGAAAAGGGGCCGGCTATTGCCGGGGGATCACTGACGATATCGGTCTTGGTTGCAGTCTCAGGAGCATCGGTACTAATCCCGGTTCCAGTCCAGGTACCAAGAGCATTGGTACCAGTCCCATTTCTGATCAGCCAGAAGCCAATCATGGCCCTCGCATTCTGCATCGCTGAAGTCCAGCAACAACTAGGACTGATACAGATACCCACACTGGACAGTAGGGAACCATTCAGTTGAACTATAAGACTATATGGCAGACCTCGGCATCCAGCGTACCAACAGCCAAAGGTGTGGAGTGCAAGTACTTCTCCCCATCAAAGGGTTATGCGTTCTTGTTCTGCCACCCAAGCCCATGTTCCCTGCTAGTCTCAGCGGTGAATGAGAGAGAGCGCCACGGGCAGCAAGCCCTGGCCCCTAAGGCCAAGGAAGCGAAACACCTGGGCCTGTTCGGCAGGAAGATGTATTCGTCAGGCGGCCTCCAGTTGAGAATTGCTAACCAACAGACCATCCTCAACAGGCATAACTTCAACTCCTGGGCAGCAGTAGGAAAGTTTAAGGACAACCTCCCCCAGGGTTCCCAACAGAAGTTCATGGCCCTGGTGGACGAGGGTAAGGCAGCAGCAAAGACCTCTCTCAAGGCATTCTTGGATTCGGCAGATGCGGTGGCCAGGATAATTGCATCGAGCGTAGTCATGCGGCGCTCGGCGTGTTTTCAGGAGTCAGATCTGCCACCTGAGCTCCAAAATTCACTCCAGGACCTCCCCTTCGAAGGGTCCAGACTCTTTTTGGACCAAACGGATACAAAACTACATAGCCTCAAGTACTCGAGGGCTACACACAAGTTGCTGCGTATGCACAACTGGCGACTCAGAGGAAGCACTTTAACTCCAGGTTTTTATGAGACTGAAGTAAATATGAGTCTAAGATGAAAGATGTCATTTACATTTGAGAGAGATGCCAGGCAGGATCACAGCCCTTTCCATCTAAAAGATTGCTGACTGGTGTTTTATGAGGATGGTGACTGCATTGTATCCTTGCACTTTTAAGCATGGAGCTGAGCTCCGACAGAATTAGCTCTTTATGTTCAATTTGATTGCACTATAAGTCCCCTTGCTGCAGAAATCTGAGCAGAAATCAGAGCAAGGCCACAAAAATCTGAGCAATTAATTTTCTCTCTTTATGTGGACCTCTTGGGGCCAACTCCAGGTGCATAGATTCTTGCCAGTGAACTGCAGGCAGAAAAACAGCACGGGGCAGGAGTTTTTCCCAAAAGCCTACAGAGAGGCCACTGAACAGGGCTTCTTTGATGGGAACTATGCGGGGACATTCCCTGACATAGCCTGTGGGTATTTGTGCATGTATCCCCTATACATTCATAGCAACTGGACCTCTCCTCCAGTGCGGATTATTCTTACCTTGGGCAGCAAGAACCTGAATGTGTCTCAGGGATGAGGGTGTCCATGAATAGGGTCTTTGCTGTCACACATGGAAACACATTAATGCTGCTTTGTGAGTCTGTTTTGTAGCCATATATATGGTGACCCAAATTTGGGCCTTTTATTTCCAAATCTTCTTGGCTGCCCTGAAATAGAGACCCACATTCCAATATTGTCATTTCACAATCTTGGAATCACGTCCAAGTAACTTTATTTTTCCCCACTCAAAACATGATCGTCCTGTCTGCCCTATTCAGGCTCAGCAGCGCATCCCCTTTCCTTGGAGAAACAAAGCAGGAAACTCTCGCCAACATCACAGTGGTGAATTACGAATTTGATGAGGAATTCTTCAGTCACACCAGTGATCTGGCAAAAGCCTTTATCCGGAAACTCCTAGTGAAAGACACACAGTAAGGGAATGTACAGAAATGGCTGGCTGCCTTTCATGCCACTCGGGCAAAAATAAGCACGCTGAGCAGTTCAGAGGTTTCATTGCAGAGTAGGTCGCTGTCCCAGGGTGAGTCATTAAGTACAGGTGTATTGCTGTGTCCCTTGTAAATGTCTGTACACAGAGGCCCTAAAAATATGCCCTGTGGCAAAATTCACCAAATGTAGCAGAATTTGGCATGCATTTTCTTTCACCAGTAGGGTTAGATTGGTTTGGTTTTTTTTGTGAAGTGCAAATGACTGGAGACGATGCTTCTCCCCAGCATTGTGGAAATGCAGTTTGCATCTCTTCTCTGCTGTGTAGAGTTGAATTTGTGCAATATCTTGCAATCTTGATAATCAATCTATAATTCTGGTTCTTCTATCTGAAGACTCACCAGTTGATAGAAGAAAGAAAAGTCCAAGAAAACAAGAAGGCTGAAAACAGTCAGCTGAAGACAAAATGTCTGAAAGAGTACACCATCAAGTGTCATTCAAGTATGCCACCAAATAACACCTACGTCAACTTTGAGCGCTTTAGCGGGTGGAGAAGACATTTCTCTGATGGAACGTGGTTTCAGCACTCTATGTCCCATGACTCCCTGCAGGAGGACATCGATGTTCTGGTTTCCATATATAATGAAAAAAAAGCTTGGTACAAAGAAGAAAATGAAAATGTGAGACACAAGCCTTCACAGCTGAAGTATGAGCACCATAAAATTGAATCCCTGAAGAAACATCTGCAGGATGACATCAAGACTGTAGGTTCTAGCCTTGCAAGTGTCACTGGGAAATACATTGATGTAAAGTCTCAGTATGAATCTCTCAGTCAGGAACTTTCTGAGGAATTCAGGTGGCTCCAGGATTTAATGAGTAGTTTTTAGCTGGAGAATAGAAATGATGCATGTGTGAATGGAAACTTTGGCTCTGTTTTCAACCAAGATACTAACGAATCACTAATGGAGCTGTTAAATAGATTTTGCTGTGAAGACTTCCTTGCAGGCTTGAATCTTGATGTTGCAGAATCAAGTCAGGAATGGTTAATAGGCAAAAATCTGCATTAGAACTCCTATCTTGCTGTCTGTCTGTCTCAATGTGCAACAGTAAGAAATCATCTCAGTTTATAACTTCAGAACAAAACCATCACCTGTGCATTAAAACAGAAATATGGAAATGTTGCACAAACTATTGACCAAAAGCCTATACTCTGCAGTGGTTTTTATGCTGATGTTGTAACCAGCACAGTTCCTGAAACCTTAGAAATAGAAATCACTTTGTTTTAGGGCATGTGTAACCCTGCAGTTATTCTGCACTAACATTATAATAATAGTAAACATACAGGTCCTGAAAATTATTGGGTAATTCACTTGAAATGAAATAGTATTTCACTCCTTCTTTACCAGATTCCATATGATTTGAAGTCTATAAAATCACCTGGTAGCATTCTTGTTTGGGTGAGGGAAATAGTCTTGCAGATTTGCTGGGGATAATTCTGCACAGCAGATAATTAAAAACACTTATGAAGGTTTTGCAGCCCTTTAAAATGGAGCAAATGATGCAATGATTTATCATTTCACAGCATGAAAATAACAGCTAATGAAGGAAAGTTCAGGTTATTTGATAGGCTAATTATTCAGGATACAGTCTCTCTTTCACTGTCATCAGATGTTAGAACAGAGGTCCCCAAACTGTGGGGCAGCCCCCCAGGGGGGTGCAGAGGAATGTCTGGGGGGCACAGCTGGGGGGCGGGGAAGGCTCCATTACCATCCCCAGCTGTGGGCCCCAGCCTTGGCCCCCTTAACCCTGTCGGCGTGCCTTCCCCCCCTTCTCAGCCGGAGCCTTGCTCCCAGACTCAGCTCTGAGGGGGGCAGTGGGGAGGCACGAAGTAAAAAGTTTGGGAACCAGTGTTAGATACTTTTTAGTCCTTTAATGTGAAGTTCTTGCAATAAAAACAGGTACTTTGTTTTATGTACAAAAGAATGTATTTGAAGACAGAATGATAAATCTGTAACACAATGACTGAAGAACTGGATATGTATATTTTTCTGTGCAAATAGTAGATTATTTATGCAGCAAAGAATCCTGTGGCACCTTGTAGACTAACAGACGTTTTGGAGCATGACCTTTCGTGGGTGAATACCCACTTCGTCAGATTATTTACGAGGATGATGATCCATCAGGCAGTGTCAATAGACCTTTGACTTTTATTCCATAATAAGAAAGGTCTGTCAAAGGAAACAATTCATTGACTCAGTGTGGTGGAACTTGAGACTGATGTTTTTGTTCCAGAGGTCATTTTAGAAACTTATGAAAAAGGAAAAAAAGTCAGTGTTTAAACTGAATAATGCCCCATTTCCCTGTGTTTCAAAGGAGAGGTTATTTGCTCAGGCTGTATTTATGTGCACAAATGTAACCATTTCACGGTTTGGACACAATAAATAGTCTCTTATTCACGATGCTGTAGTCTCTGATGTGAAAGTCTGTGACTGAAATGGGATATTTTAACATTTACTTAGCGAAGTTATTATAGGGCCAGATTCTCTAGCTGGTTTATGGCTCCTTTGTGAGGCTGAGGTGCTGCAAAGGGGCTGTAATCCAGTGGCAAATGCCCTGCAGAGAAAATGAATTCCCTTCTGGGGCATCTATACCACAGATGTCTCTCTCCCACACACCCTCCCTCCCTCCCTCCCTCCCTCCTTTCTCTCTCTCTGTTACCCGCCCCCTTGGCATGAGGGGTGTGTCATGGGCCACGAAGGAGTGTGGTGGATCTGTGTTTCACATAGCAATCCTTGACTGGCATAGTGTCCTTCAAAGGAGCCGTTACCAGTAGTGCAACCTGGAGCTGCCTGGAAGCAGCTCTAAGTTGCTTCGGAGCCAGGGTTGGCCCAGAGAATCAAAGAGTGGGAACCTGATCATGCCATGGCAGGGCTACAATTCAGGAATCAATCCTGTTTTTAATGACCTGACATAAAGACTGCAGATTGTCAGAGACTATCTGCATGGCCAGTTCTGTGATGCTTCCAGTGGAAGTCTCTGGGGGCCAGGCCCTTAGATTTGTACCTGGCCGGCTATTGCAATCGGACTGATGTTGATTGGGCCTTTGTGCATTACCACAGTACAAACAACATGCTCAAGCAAGGAATCCCTCCTCCCTGGGCTCTCAAGCTCAGGCACGGCCATACCATGTCTCTCAGTGTTGCTTCTAGCAGCCCTTTGGAAATAGATGCAGTTGCTTTCCCTAAAAGAGTTAAAGTGAGAGTCACTCTGTACAGCTTCAGGCAAACTCTCCAACCTTCATGGCCGAAATCCCCCTTTTCAGATAATCATGCTCTGAACAAAGAGGAGGACAAAGGGAGAGATGATCTGTTAGACTTTTCTCTTTGTTCGCCCCACCCTCCCCCAGAAAGCCCACTCCTCTGTTCTGGAAAAGCTAATGATTTAAATGTAATAGGCTGCTGTTCATAAGATTATAGGAATAATCCTGTTTATTATTTTTATCTACAAAGCAACAATGTATTCTCATTCAGTTCACAGAGCGCGATGAATCAGAAAGTGCCAGGTTCTCATAGTGACTTTAGGAGACTAGTGAAAAACCATGCTTATGTATATATTTGTTTTACACCTGTCTGTAGCACAATAGCTGTGTCTGGTGTTGGTCAGAGAATAGACATGCATCCCATCCTGAGACACTTACATTCTACATTAGACAGGATGGAAGTAGAATTTTCAGAGGTTTCTAAGTGACTTAGGGGCATAAGTGACATTGTCGTTCAATGAGACTGAGGCTGCTAAGTACCAAAGGCCCAGATCTTCAAAGATATTTAGGTGCCTAACTCCAACTGAAATCAATGAGAGAAAAGTGCCTAAATATCTTTGAAAAAGAGACTCTGGCTCAAAAGTCACTTAGGTGCTTAAATGAAAATTTTTACCAAGGACCTAATAAATCTTATATCTCACTTGTAATTTTCAAGGGAACCTGAAGGAGGGAGGTGCTCAACTGTCACTGAGTGCCAGGCTCCTTTGAGAGTCCAAGCCTAGTGCTCTGCTCAGTGCTGCCTGGTATGTTGAAGAGGCAGGGCCGGCTCCAGGGTTTTTGCCGCCCCAAGTGGAAAAAAAAGAAGTCACGATCGGCGGCTGCTCCACCGCACCACTTTCTTCTTCAGCGGCAATTCGGCAGCAGGTCCTTCCCTATGAGAGGGACCGAGGGACCCACTGCTGAATTGCCGCCGAAGAGCCCAACATGCTGCTCCTTCCCTTTGGCCACCCCAAGCACCTGCTTGCTGAGCTGGTGCCTGGCCCTGTGAAGAGGATACTGTCCAGAGGGACTAGACAACTTTTTCAGACTCGAGGTTCTCTTCCCCTCATTTTGAAAAAGAAGAAAATAGAGTAAGATTCAAAATCTGGAGAAAGGACCCTCACTGTACAGAATTTGTCTAACCTATTCTTGACCCCATATTTCTGTCCATTTGGATGATCTCTGCATATGGATATATAGGCACAGAGCAGAAGGGACAATAGAGCAGGTGCTCTGATCTTTAGCATGTCTGGCTGAGGCTAGTATCATTATGACCCGCTCCTCAAGGCCTGTGCTTTTTTCATGAGTTGAAGGAGGTCCCTGCTGTAGCTGAGAAAGGATCATGTCCAGCTGAGAATGACAAGATCACGACTTTGCAAGGTGCTTAGCAATATGGGGCAACTGATTCTTAACAGTCTGGAGTATCATAAAACTAATTATTTGGGTGGAGCTTCAGGGGCTCTGCCATTGAACGAGCATTTAAATGTTTTTTGACAATTGTACAACTAACATTTACCAGTGACATTTTGTAGTTCTAACCTGATTTCTCACCAGTCTTTTTGACTTAGCACATTTGTGGGATGTTGTCTAGACCCTTCTAATGTGGGGAACTGACATGTCATGCTTCAATATCCAGGGTCAATTATGCACAGATGTTGTCTATCTTTAACGGAGACGGAGGGAAGGCTGATAATTTCAGCTCCTTTCTCTCAGAGGTATTGACATACTTTGCCACTGTAGATGAAATCTCAGCCTCTGTATTCATTTGTACAGGTTTCAGAGCTGAGGACAGCTTCGGAGAATGATGGGAAGCAGAAGCAGTGCAAATGGTTCAGGTGTTTGCCATTAGGCTTTAAACATTTCTCTGTGCAAGAGTGAAAACTGTCCTGGATTTCCCACAGAAAGTGTTCTTAGAATTGACATTTTCACATCCTGCTCTATAGAAAAAGTACAC
Source organism: Gopherus flavomarginatus (assembly GCF_025201925.1). Lineage (NCBI taxonomy): Eukaryota > Metazoa > Chordata > Testudines > Testudinidae > Gopherus > Gopherus flavomarginatus. Next base: position 7,739,225 of record NC_066629.1, on the reverse strand, counting down.
ATTGAACTTGCGGTCCTATTTATATCACCTCCCTGCCCTCTGCTGGCCCAGAAGGGCTGGGATCAGGTATTGGCCAACACTGAAGGATGGTTCGGATCGGGTCGTGGTCTGCTACACTCTGGTAAATCGTCTGGCATTTTTACACAGATGACCTGATTTTTCAGAAGCGCTGAGAGCTAAAAGGTTCCATGAGAAAGGGATTTGTGAAACTTCAACCCCTCTGGTGATCAAGCCATGACGATCTAACAGCATATCTTCAAGGTGTTACATACTTTTTGTCTGTTGCATCAAAATGTTTGTTAAAAATCTTAGAGCCAAAGCTGAACAACTTGCACTTAGATGCTGCTGACTCTGAGGTTGCCCTTGGCCTGACAAGTATCTCAGAATACACGTGCATAAAGCTTTAAAACTCTGAGTCCCTCATTGATGCTGTTGTCCTAGTGCACCTCCTTGCTCACTCTCCCTTTCTTATCAACATTCTGTAAAATACATCAGCAGACGGGCTACAGCCAAATTGCAGAACTACTGAGAGAAAAGATGTGGTGGTATACCCTATTATAGGTGTATTGTTTAGAACAGTGTTGGCTGTTTAACAGCATTATAGCTTGTGTGAAAGCAAATGTGTCTGCTCAACAATATTACCAGTTTCCTGACAAGATGTTTCTATCTTTGAGGGTGCACTTTCCATCCTGCTCTGGTGCTTCTATTTCCTTGCTTGTTTAATTCTAGTCCAATTAAATCTAAGCATTTCTGGATCTCCCACCACTGTAACATCTACTTACAACATAAGTTCCCTGAGCCCCATTTACTGATGTAGTATGTGTACCGTAACTGATACTGAATGTCAGCTAACATTCTCTCATTTTATTATCAGGAGTTTGGGAAAAGTTCCCATTCCATACTTCATGACAGGTCCCATACAAATGAAACCTATGTATTCGGTTACTTTTCCTGTTCAGTTCTGAATCGAACCTGTTGGTCTCACAACCTAAATGAACGCCTCCTGCAATCCATCTCACTGTAACTGTCCAGCTCTTGTAATGTAAATCACTTCCAGTTGACAGCTATCTTTGTTATAACTTTGTTCTGATGTCCTGTTTCACTGCTCAGCAAAACCCTCATAGTTGTCGCCTATTCAGGTCTTTGCTGTTTCTTCAGTACTCTGCTGATCTACTTCCTGAGTCAGCGGAGAAGCAGCACTGTTGGTGCATTACCGTCTGATGTGTGAGTAGCAGAGGACATGCAGATCTCTAAAGTTTCTCAGTATTTCTTGTTCATATGTTATACATTCTCCAGTTTCAAAACTGGATTAGTAAGGCCGTCAAAAAGTGACCGGGTTGATTGGTAGCACAAACCAGCACGGTTGAGGTGGGGTTATCAAATCCCTCTGGTAAATAGGAAACCCTGTAAACTTACACACCAAGAAGACATGCTAGGGGGGAAAAAAGAGGTCTGAAATTAGGGAAAGGTCCACTCTGAACTTTGGCTGAAGCTTATCTTTCTAAAGGGCATGGAAACCCTAAATCTTAATACATCCAAAACTGGAGATCTAGGATCTAGATCTGAACTTTGTCACTAAGGCTCCTCTCTAGAAAAAGCTGTGCACTTTAGAACAGAGAATCCGGTTTAATGATCACTTCTTAAAATGTTTGCAACATTTTATGTTCCCCTTAAGCAGAGCTTCTCTCTCCTTTCACCTCTTTCATCACATAAGCCCATGTGCAATTCCTTGCATCTGATTCCTTTCGCATGCACCCAGAATCCACTTGCTTTTGCACCACTAGGATCAGTACAATGTGAAGCATCTTTATGGGGGACCTCACTGCAAGTAACTGAACAACCTAGTTTCAGCAGAATACCAGAGACAGGGAATGGGAGCAGATAAGAGTTGGTTGAACTCCTTTGGGGTCATGGCCCATGGGTTAAGACCCTCTGAACTAGTGTAATGAAAAAGTTTCCTGGTAGTTTAAAAACAAATGATTTGGCTTTCTGGGGGCTTACTCTACTGTTAGTATTTCATTGGTACACTGTGACTGATACGGATCCCTGATTTCTAAAGTACTAGTAATGATATCAGCATCTTTTCCCACCCTCCTGACATTGTCCATAGGGAAGGATCTGAAATGGCTGATTAGCAGCTGGGATATTGACGGCCCAATGGAACCTCTGAAAGGCATCTTATTTTTTAAAGGGAACACTATCAGGTTTTAAATTCATATATTTCTTTTTTAAAAAAGCAGCTTTTCTTAGTAATGTCTCCATTAAACACTTCATATCATCGATCATCAATCTAATTGGCCCTTCACCATCTGTGCTGTTTACTTTTAGCATCCCACTCAGCTTGGACATTGAAAAAAGTACAATCGTCTGTTTTCCTTTTACTCTGGAGGAACTAACAGTGACTCTAGCATTAAAGCGGAGCTGAGATTTTGCCTTTGATGGGATCTTAAACCCTCTCAGGAGTTGAAACAGTGGCTGGGCTTTAAAAAGCTAAACTGATACAGAATGCGCATCAGAGACAGGACACTGGAGTAGATGGACCACAGGTCTGAGCTGGTATGACAATTCCTAGCTCCCTATGACAGATGTTCATGTTAATATTACTTGATCTGTCAGCACCATGGGTAGTGAGGGTTCCTTATGCATTTAACTATGGCAGCTGGATGGCATTAATTTTAAATGCTCATTCCTTCCAAAGGGGTCAGAGGTAGAGCCAAGCTTCCTCTTTCCCTCCCTAAAGGGCCTTGACTAAGGAACCTCACAGGTTTCTCTTCTGTCATCATTTCTAAGCGACACTTGTCAAATCCCTGTGGAAAGCTGTGGAACTCCAGGCTAAAATGTCATCAGTATGCCGACAACAGCTCTCCATCTCCTTCTCAAGTGCCCCTGATGGAGCCCTTTCCATGCTCTCCCAGTGCCTTTCAGAGAAAGAGACTTGAATGAAAGCCAGCGGGCTCAGGCTCAATCCAGATAAGACAGAGGTGCTACAGGTCAACAGAGGGAAGTATTCTGAAGAATTAGCATAGTCAAGAACTTCTCCCTCAGCTGAGCTCCTCTCTCTGGTTTTTAACTCAGTTCAGTGTGTAACTGATGCAAACAGAGTCATGTTTACTTTCTGTCCCTAGGGAAAGCTAAGCAACAAACTTGTCATCTCTTGTCTTCCAGCCAATGGACAAGTGGCAGGCCCTGGTGACATGAGAATCTGTCATTAACTTGGAAAACTTCAAAAGGCAATATGCCAGGAGGCGATGGAAGGTACAGCACTGGGACATTAATGCTGATGTGATAATACTTACTTATCCTGAGGGGCTTCGAGGGCAAGATAACAATTGCAAAGTGCTTTGAAGATGTAAAGCACTATAGCTGTATTAAGTATGTTAGGGATTTCCACATTGCAAGTGTCACTTAATTCTCACCTCTCCCCCTCCCCCAGCTCTCTTACAGTATTGTCTCACTGTGCAACCACTTATCTCGCTCACAGATGAGAAAGGTCCCACTGATGCAGGATGAAAGTTTGGTAGGTACATTGAAAAAACAAGGGAAGAGAGAAGGAAAAAGCAACCATTTTACTGCGAGGTGAATCTTGCTCCTCTAGCATGGGCACCCAAGGTCCAAAAAGTATCAGAACCACCATGGTTCTGGGTAGTAAACCCATGGAGAAGCCAGACCATGAGATGCTGTACCTTTTTTGTACCCTGAGCCATTGCTCCAACGGTGCTATCTGTGGCATAAATGGGGAGCAAGGAGTGGCCAGTGGCTCTGAAAACTGTATTCACTGGCCAAAATTATGATATGGGGGAGTAGTATGAAAGTTGCACTAGGTACATGGCTACCATAGTGATGAGCTTGGTATCAAACCCTTCACTGAGAGAGGTGAGGGGTGCAGTTGCTCTATGCTGTGTGGGGAAGAGCGGATTTCATCCCCAAACCTACTATGTATTGTAGTTCCCCCATGCAAAGCCCATGTAAATGGGCTTTACACAGGGAATGGGAATTTGATGCTAAGGGACAATCTTGCACTACTGATGCCAGTGGGATTTTGCGATAGACTTCAGTAGAAATTCCCTATGTGAGCAAACATGGACTAAGGAAGCACTTGAATATAAAATGTCTTATCTAAAATGGGAAAACCCTTGTGTTCAATGGCTTCTCATGAGAGCACATCACTGGTCGGTTTGTATTGCTTAAACTTAGGTTTGCAGAAACGGGACTTGAAAAATTCATTAGGTTGGAAATAGAACAAGCTTACGTACTCCTGATGCATTTTTGTCTAAGTATTCTCTATAGGTTCTTACACCATCTACAGTTTTTTAGTGGGCCTTATTTTAGTTCTTTATTTATTTATTTTGCCTGATTGTTTCCATGCATTTGCCCAGTCTCCATTTAGCCAAAGATAAAGTGGGAGTTTCTGTCAGGCTGTTTTAACAGTGAGCTTTAGTCAATACAGAAAAACAGGAACAAGGATGTCCTGCTTTAGGGTCAGATCAACAACCCCACTACAGGCCATCTGCTGTATTTTGGCTGGGAGGTCACACTTCTTTTAGTTTTGGCCCAATAATCTTATCCAGGAACAGCCACCCCAAAGTGGAGAAACGCGTCTAGAATCCTGTGTATTGCTGTGGTCTCCAGTTGATGGGGGAAATATCTACAATGCAACTTACACCTCTAGAGAACCTCAGTGATGTTTCTCTTAGCTCTTCTACTTATCCCCCCATAGATGAGTGGTTAAGCATGTGTTTGCTAATCTGTGTAGAAGCTCTGTATCTCATTCAACAGACTGAAACATGACATTCTCTTTATTTCAGAGAAATTGTGAAAGTGACCAGGAAGAAGATCTTTCCCAAAGCAATGGCAGTCGTCTGAGAAAAAGCAGCATATTTTAGTGTCTCTAATATTCTACACTAGAGAGACATGTGAGGAAAACTTCATCCTGGCTAAAAATGCAGCCCTAACAGCAAAGCTGGTTTATGGTCAGATTCAGTGATGATGTGCTGCTCACTTTTCAACTTACACAGAGCACCTGCATAATATTATTCAAGATCCACTGAAAACTTACAAAACCGGGGACTCCAGATTCCCTGAGAAGTGCGGCAGCACTGACACTGTCAGAATAATTTTACTTGTAGAGCTTTTCATTCTTCTATGAATTCATCTGTGAACTGTGATATCACCTGTATCCAGAACATTGTTTTTACTGACATTCTCTTAAATGTAGTGCAATTCACATTCTGAGCCATATATAAGAATGTGTGAATTAATACCACTGGATCAGCCTTTATGGCAGTGAAGCTGTTATTGCTTCTTAAGCAAACTTTTACAAATCATTTTTATTGTT